>NW_027499164.1:0-131262 GCF_021521415.1 Bidens hawaiensis | reverse complement strand
GTGACTAAGAATGATGTGAGTAGGCTTATTGATGTGTGTGTGCATGGTGATTCACGGCCGGGTCAAATATATTACTCGGGTTGTACCCGTGGTGGAGAGGCCCGTGTGACGTGATCATCATTTTGGCGGGTCAAATATATTACTCGGGTTTTAAAATCCCGTGATGGAGAGGCCCGTTGAATGTTGAGCCGCGATCGGGTCAAATATATTACTCGGGTTGCACCCGTGGTGGAGAGGCCCGTATCACGTGCTTGGATGAGTAAGCTGTGACCGAGTCAAATATATTACTCGGGTTTGACCCGTGGTGGAGAGGCTCGTGTCACATGCTTAGGTCTTACCGCGTCCAGGTCAAATATATTACTCGAGTCTTGACTCGTGGTGGAGAGGCCCGTGTATGTGTGTTCGACGATGAATGTATTACTTGGTGAATTATATTAGTTATTTTATTTTTATCCTCTCTATTATTTATAACTATAACTTTGAAATAAAGTATGAATTATTGTTTATGAAAACTTGAACTCACTCAGCTCAAGCTGACTTTGTGTGTATGTTAGATTGACTTTCAGATTAAGAAGTGGATGCTACCGCTTGGACGTGCGGGATGCTACTCGGGAGGTTGAAGGCATTTCTGGTCGGGGAATTCAAATAAAACAAATATTTTATTTACATTTGATTTTGGACACCTGTACCCGTGTTTGGGACTTTTAATACTTAAACATTTTCCGTTGTTATTCACTCTGAACTGGTTTTAAATACAAGGAATTGTTTGGTTTAAATTTTTTGTGAAATTGTGGATGTGATTACCAACTGTAGGATTCCCGGGATTCGGGGTCTTACAGTTTCCTTGCAGTTGAAGCAAGTCATCTTGTTCTTCCAACAATCAGCGGTGGCATGTCCTGGTTTCTTGCATGTGTCACAGATGACAGATGTAGATACTGCGAACCGGCATCGACCTAAATGATGCCTCTTACAAATTTTACACAACGGGTAGTTAGAATTAAAACCACCCCTTCTCCTATCCACATCTTTTCCTTTGAACGATTATTTCCTTTTCTTTTTCCTTTCCTGTCATTTGTCGAATATTCCTTATTGTCTTCTTCTTTGTTGCGGATCAAACCATTTATCAAATAACCAGCCAGTTCCATGGCGGATTCAGCTGTCTGTGGCAGATGAGATCTTACCATGTCTCTTATCTCTCTTGGTAAACCCCATATGTAGCGGGTTACTTTGTTTGATTCAGGTGTTACCAACTATGGCACAAGCCTACAATATTCTTGGAACTTGGTATTGTATTCTCTCAGATTGGTCCCAACTACCTTGTGATTCAAAAACTTGGTTTGAACTAAATCAGTTTCATGCATTGGACAATACTTTTGCATAACCAGATCTTTAAACTCTTCCTATGTTAACTGATACATGGTCCTCCTTCCTCTTGCCATCAATAGAGTGTTCCACCACTCTAAGGCTTCCCCTTTGAACATCTGTGCCGTGTACTGAATCTTTTCCTCCTCAGTATATTTGCTTATAACAACAATTGATTCCATTTCTTCGAGACATCTTATGGCGGCTATGGCACCCTTTTCGCCATAAAATTCTTTTGGTCCACAATTTTTGAAATCTTTGAACAAAAAACCTTCGATTCGTAACTTCTTCTTAAAGGTTTGATGGATCTTTTCACCATTAGTTGATCCTTGATCACTTCCTTCGTCTTGAGGGGTAGGATTAGGACAGAATTTGGATTTGATAGACTTACTGGGTTGTCGGTTTTCACTTTGATGGACAGATTTTTCTTTCATAGCGGGTAATAAGGTATTCATGGCATTAATCATTTCTTGCATTTTAGTTATAAACTACTCATGGTTTCCTTGAGCAGGCTCAGTTTTCGATTGGTTGCTTTTAGCATTTGAAGCTTCCTAATTTTGGGATGGATTACTTTGTTTCGACAATCTGAAATTATAAGGAAATTGACTCATTACTTAAAAGTTTTTATTTATCTCACAAACAGGAGTACATTATGATAACTCCTATTACCATGAACTCTAGGAACAGCGATGTAACACCCCGACCAAAGGCGGATTATACATCGGGGCGCCACATATTGTTTCATTACTCGTGACACTATTGGGTGTCAATATTTAATAAATACATTCATTCGCGCACGCGCAAAGTAAAAATAAGATAACATAAATCATCATAAATCAATATATTATAAGACAAAATATTCGAACAACAATAACTTGTCTTGATATATTTTAATCTAGGTCCAAAAGTAAAAACGTCCTACGTGTCCACAAGCTCCAAATGTAGCTACAGCAAACCTGAACATGTGTTAAAATAAAACGTCAAACACTTGCGTGTTGGTGAGAAATCAAGTTTAATACAATACATAGATAACAATAAATCTGCGCGCAACATGTGTATGTCTGGTTTTCAACAAGGGTGTAATCTGATCGGGATCAACTCTAAGATTCATAGACTGCCAGTGCTCACAATTGAGCTCACAAACAAGACAAACTGTGCATGTGCAAACAAAAGAGAAAACCATAAACGATAGTTCTCCCGTGTTCATCTAATGGTACCATGAGAACTGCGGAATAGACCGACAAGACGGTTAATGATCCACACATACAAATAAACAGCCAAGTCTACGTCCTCAACACATGGGATACTGCGCGACTAAAGTTCATAAACAAGTTTAAGACTCTAAGTTTGTATGAACACATGAACATCCCAAAACATTAAAAATAAAAAGGGATTAGGTACGAGATTACTCACTTGATAAACGATGCGGTGTAAGATAAAGCAAGAACCAACTTTAAACAAGCACAAGTTAACCTATAAGTAAGATTATTGTTTTAATGATTTGTTTTAAGTCTTGATTATAAGTTAGCATAATTAGTAAGTAAATTATTATATATAATATATATATTACCGGAAAAGCAGGACAGAACAGGGAGGAAGACGGAGGCAGAGAGGAGGCAGCAAGGAGCAAGAGAGAACAGGAGTGTTTTGTGTGTGTAGTGTTAGGAAAATAACATTATTATTTATAGGAAAACCCTAGGAGACATAATCCCTAGAAAAGGGGAAAAGATCTTTAACAGGATCAAGCAAAAGATATCAAAAAGCATAAGAATCCAAAAGCAAAAGATATCAAAAGATATGGCAGCAGGGAAAAAGAGAAAAAGGCTGACAGGGAACAGTAAAAAGCATGGGCGGATCAGAAAAAGGTACTGGTCAAAGCATGGAAAAAGCAGATCTCCAAAGATAATGTCAGTCACTTTTTCTGCCAACCAATGGGGTTGGTGCGCATGCTGCGCCGAAAGTAACTTTTCAGACATAAAGCAGATTAGGTCAACAGCTCAAAAGATAAGACATCACAAAAGCAAACGGCTAGATTAAACAGAAGAAAACTCAAAGGGTTTAGCGCGAGAAGGCTAAGGCGCGAAGGCAGACACAGAAGGTCAAGAGAGCGCGAGCGCGAAGGCAGACATAACTAACCTTAACGCGTCGCGGATAGAACTACATTTCTAAGCGCGCCGCGGGAAGAATCACATTTCTTAGCGCGCCGCGGGAGGAACTAAAATTCCTAGCGCGCCGCGGGAAGAACTATAATTCTTCGCGCGTCGAGGGATGAACTACGATTCTTAGCGCGCTGCGAGAAGAACTACAAATCCTTAGTGCGTCGCGGGAAGAACTACCGTTCTTAGCGCGCTGCGAGAAGAATTACAATTCTTAGCGCGCTGCGAGAAGAGTTCGTCTCGCGTATCGCTGTAACAGGTGGTCTTCACGCAGGATTCCTTGTAAGGAGTCTGGCGCGTGGAGCTGCCAGACAACCTTAGGCGGGAAGGAACAAAGGACAAGCAAAGAGTTAGAAGAAAAAGAGGGAAACAAGGCGTAAGGGCGGGACGGCGACAAGAGGGAAAAGAAGGCGGAAAGAGAGAAGAGGGACAGGACGGCGGAAAGAAAGAGAGAGAAAGAGGCGGGAAGGAAAATATATATTATTATTACTAAAAGTAAAATATAAGTATAAATAAATATTAAATCATAAAAGAAAGAGATCGGGTCAGAGAAACGGGTACCTGGGTCGGGTCGGATCGGGGCAGATGTCACAGTCTCCCCTACTTTAAGAAATTTCGTCCCGAAATTTATCTTGAAGTAGGTTGCGCAGAGAACAGGTGCGGGTACTTGATCTTCATTTGATCTTCCCTTTCCCATGTAAACTCGGCTCCGCGCTTGGACTCCCAACGAACTTTCACAATAGGGATGCGACTGCGCTTGGTTTGCTTAACCTCGCGATCCATAATCTCAACAGGCTTCTCAACGAAATGCATGGATTCATCAACTTGAACTTCATCAAGTGGAATGTGAAGGTTCTCGTCAGCTAAACACTTCTTGAGATTGGATACATGGAACGTTGGATGCACATTACTGAGCGCGGGCGGCAGGTCAAGTCTGTAGGCAACTTTTCCCACACGCGCGAGAATCTTGAATGGTCCAACATATCGAGGAGCAAGCTTACCTTTCTTCCCAAAGCGGACAACACCCTTCCAGGGCGACACTTTGAGGAGAACAAGATCACCAACTTGAAATTCGAGAGGCTTTCGCCTGCGATCTGCGTAAGTCTTCTGTCGGCTTCTGGCAATCAGCAGATGATCACGGATCTTGGCGATTTTATCTGTTGTCTCTTGAACAAGTTCGGGTCCTGTGATTTGAGCTTCACCCACTTCGCTCCAACAAATCGGGGAGCGGCACTTACGACCGTAAAGTGCTTCAAATGGGGCCATACCAATACTGGAATGATAGCTGTTATTATAAGAGAACTCAATCAAAGGCAGGTGTGAATCCCAATTACCTCCAAAATCAAGAACACAAGATCGGAGCATATCCTCAAGAGTTTGAATAGTTCGCTCAGACTGTCCGTCAGTCTGAGGATGATATGCCGTACTCATGTCCAAGCGAGTTCCTAGCGCAGATTGGAGAGATTTCCAAAAGCGAGATATAAAACGGCCATCGCGATCGGATATGATGCTCAAAGGAGTACCATGGCGGTAGACAATTTCTTTGACATAAAGCTGCGCGAGTTGCTCAACACGGTAGTTTTCACGAATGGGCAGAAAGTGAGCAGACTTAGTCAAACGATCCACTATTACCCAAATGCTATCATGTTTGCTTGCTGTCAAAGGTAACTTGGTAATAAAGTCCATCGCTATACCTTCCCATTTCCACGTAGGAATTTCTGGTTGTTCGAGCAAACCAGATGGGCGTTGGTGTTCAGCTTTTACTTTAGAACAAGTCAGGCATTTAGCTACGAACACAGCAATATCCTTTTTCATACCGGGCCACCAATAAGTAATGCGCAAATCCTTGTACATCTTATCAGCGCCGGGATGAATAGAATATCGAGATTTGTGCGCTTCACACAGGATATCAGCGCGAAGATTCTCATCACAGGGAATCCAGATGCGATTAAGATAGCAGAGAATTCCACTCAGATTGGGCACAAAATGCGCTTCCGCGCCACACGCTAACTCGGCGCGAAGGTTACCATTACTGATGGATGCGCGCTGCGCGTCACGAATACGCGATTCAAGGTTGCTTTGAATCGGCGTAAAGTGAAGCTGGGTGCGCGGCAAGATACAGTTAAGCTGGCAGGGTTTTCGGCTGAGCGCATCGGCTACCACATTAGCCTTACCAGGATGATACCGGATCTCACAATCGTAATCGCTGATGAGTTCGTTCCATCGGCGTTGCCTCATGTTGAGTTCCTTTTGATCAAAGATATGCTGAAGGCTTTTATGGTCAGTGTAGAGGATACACTTAGTGCCATAAAGGTAGTGTCTCCAGATCTTTAAGGCAAAAACAACTGCACCAAGTTCGAGGTCGTGAGTTGTATAATTCTTTTCGTGAACCTTAAGTTGCCTTGATGCGTAAGCGATAACCTTGCCTCGTTGCATAAGAACACAACCGAGACCTTGGTTGGATGCATCGCAATACACGACAAAATCTTCATTACCCTCAGGTAGCGCAAGAACAGGAGCTTCACACAACAATCGCTTGAGCGTCAGAAAGGCTTCTTCTTGCTTCGAGCCCCAAATATACGGTTTACCTTTGTGCGTTAAAGCTGTTAAAGGCAAAGCGATCTTCGAGAAGTTCGAAATGAATCGCCGGTAGTAACCAGCTAAGCCCAGAAAGGAACGGATCTCGGAAGGAGTAGATGGCGTAATCCAGTTCTTGATTGCTTCAATCTTGGATGGGTCGACATGAATACCCATCTTGTTTACAACATGACCAAGAAACTGTACTTCATCAGACCAGAATTCACACTTGGAAAGCTTAGCATAGAGCTGCTCGGTTCGAAGCTTTTGCAACACCAACCGAAGATGTTGCTCATGCTCGGCCTTGGTCTTAGAATACACCAGAACATCATCGATAAACACGATCACGAATTTATCCAAGAAAGGCCTACACACCCGGTTCATTAGATCCATGAAAACGGCGGGTGCGTTGGTTAAACCGAAGGACATGACCAAGAATTCAAAATGGCCATAACGAGTTCGAAAAGCAGTCTTCGGAACATCTTCATCGCGGATGCGCAACTGGTGATAGCCAGAGCGGAGATCAATCTTCGAGAAACAAGAGGCACCTTGGAGTTGATCGAAGAGGTCGTCAATACGCGGTAAGGGATACCGGTTCTTAATGGTGAGTTTGTTCAACTCGCGGTAATCAATACACATGCGAAACGATCCATCTTTCTTTTTAACGAACAACACCGGAGCACCCCAGGGCGAAGAGCTAGGGCGAATGAATCCTTTAGCAGTCAACTCTTGAAGTTGGCTTGCCAATTCTTGCATCTCAGCGGGCGCAAGACGGTAAGGAGATTTAGCTACGGGGGAAGCACCAGGGACAAGATCAATACGAAACTCGACTTCACGAGCGGGAGGGATACCAGGAAGATCATCAGGAAAAACTTCAGGGAAATCACGCACAACAGGGATATCGCGAAGCTTCTTTTCTTCAGCAGGTTTGACCACATGGGCTAGAAATGCAATACACTTCTTCCGCATGAGTCTTTGGGCTTCGGCGCAAGACATAAGCTTAAGACCGCGGGAGGGTTTCTCGCCGTAGATATGAAGATCACCATTTTCTCGAGGAATGCGAATCAACTTCTTGGCGCAAATAACTTCGGCGCGGTTATGCGAAAGCCAGTCCATACCAATAATAACATCAAAGCTTCCAAGAGGCATGGGGATGAGGTCGATCAGAAAATCGTTTTCGTTAAGGTTAAGCGTGCAATCCTTAATCACAGAGTTAATTAAAACAGTTTCACCATTAGCCAATTCAACTGAAAAATTTTCTTTTAAGTTATCGCGTGGTCGCGCAAGCTTCTGCTCGAAGGCGCGAGAGATAAAACTTCGATCGGCGCCAGTATCAAAAAGTACAGAAGCATAAAATCCGTTAAGCAAAAATGTACCATTAACTACGTCATTATTCGCTTGCGCTTGGTGCGCGGTAATGTTAAAAGCTCGTCCGCGTGTTACTTGGTTCGAAATCTGGTTCACCGGATTCGCTTGTGTAATCTGAACTTGTAGTCTCGGGCACGCGTTCCGGAAATGACTGGGATCACCGCAGTTAAAGCACGATCTGGGTCGTGGGTTTTGGTAGGTTGGTTGTGGGTTCTGCGGGTAGACTGGTGGTGTTGGCGCAATTGGATTGGCGGGAAGGACTCTACAGTTTTCTGCAAGGTGACCAGCGCGGCCACATCGGTTACAAAGTCGACATGGGACTTGAGGTGGGTGGTGGAGTCTACAGGTTGGGCAAAAGGGGTGGTTTCCTGTGTAAGGTTTCTTAGGTGGCGGGGCAGGGAGTGCTGGATTGGTTAAGGCATAGTTGTGGACTATAGGAGGTGTTGGGTAGGCTGACAGAGGGTTAGGCGTGTAAACTGGAGGTTGGTAGATGGGTTGCTGGACAATGGGCGGGTTGGTAAGCGCATAGGCCTTGCGCCTGCGCTTGAGGTTGTTACGGTTTGAGGGTTCTGGTTTGGTTTCTGCGGGTTCAGGGGCAGTTTTGGTGGGTTTGGTCTTCTCAGTTCCTCGCAGGAACAGGGTTCCTGCTCTGACATGGTTGTCGCTGAGCACAGCGGCCAACTCAATGGCGTCAGAGAGGGTTGCTGGGTTTCTGGCCCATACAGAATCTTGAATTTCCATGGGGAGACCCCCAAGGAATTTCTCTATGGCTCGGCGGGAAGGGGTAACAAGGTGAGGGACAAGCAGGCTTAGTTCATGGAAACGCGTCGCGTACTCGCGCGCTTCACCGCTGTATTGCTTCAAGTTCCAAAATTCCTCCTCCAGGCGCTTAACTTCGTTGGGAGGGCAGAATTCTCGCGTCAGAATTTCTTTAAATTCCTCCCAGAGCATGTTGGAAGCAGTTTCTGCGCCACGCGCATGAGCTACTCCATTCCACCATGTAAGCGCTCTAGATTCCAGGACACTGGAAGCATACAGGGTTCGTCTGTCTGAGGGGCATTGGGTGTGGAGGAAAGTGTTTTCTATTTTCTCAAGCCACTGGAGCATCACGGTGGCTCCTTCAAGACCTGTGAACTTTGGAGGGTTACCCGCGTTAAAGGACTTAATGTTGTAACCAGAGGTGTTGGTATTGTTTTGGCTCAAAGCTTGGGCTATTGCGGCGGCCATTTCCTGGGAACGTTGCTGCGAACGTCTGCGCGCGGCTTCTTTCTTCTTGAGATGGCGACGAGATAGCGGAGGCATTCTATAAAATTTTTAATTTTAGTTAATATCTTAGTTTTAGCGCAAAGTATAACCTCGAAAAGCTTGGTTTCACGGAGTCAGTTACTGTCAAAAGTTAAAGTAAAATAAATGACCCTAAATGCAGACTTAATAAAGGTAACAAATTCGAATCAAGAATCGACAATTCATGTATCACCATGACCTTCCGAATTCCCAATTTAAAATATACGAGTAAACGAGTATTGGAGATTGACGATTCATGTATCACCATGACTTTTCAATCTTCAATATAAAATATACAAGAAAATGAGTATTGGAGGTTGACAATTCATGTATCACCATGACTTTTCAAGTCTCCAACCTCAGAACATAATCGTAAATGGAAATTGAAAATCAACTATTCATGTATCACCATGACTTTTCGGATTTTCAAATCCAACAAACGAATATGTAAGAAAAATCAATAAAAATCGAAATTCAACAAAAATCGAAATATCGCGAAATAAAACATAAAATCATACACTGCGCAAGCGCGAACATATTCATAAATAACGAGTAATTAACAATAAGCGCGCAAACATGAGATTTCTCTCATGCGCGAGAAGGGACTCTTAGGTATTCTAGGCCGTTACGTCTAACCACCTATCCTAAAGTCAACGAGCTCTGATACCAATCTGTAACACCCCGACCAAAGGCGGATTATACATCGGGGCGCCACATATTGTTTCATTACTCGTGACACTATTGGGTGTCAATATTTAATAAATACATTCATTCGTGCACGCGCAAAGTAAAAATAAGATAACATAAATCATCATAAATCAATATATTATAAGACAAAATATTCGAACAACAATAACTTGTCTTGATACATTTTAATCTAGGTCCAAAAGTAAAAACGTCCTACGTGTCCACAAGCTCCAAATGTAGCTACAGCAAACCTGAACATGTGTTAAAATAAAACGTCAAACACTTGCGTGTTGGTGAGAAATCAAGTTTAATACAATACATAGATAACAATAAATCTGCGCGCAACATGTGTATGTCTGGTTTTCAACAAGGGTGTAATCTGATCGGGATCAACTCTAAGATTCATAGACTGCCAGTGCTCACAATTGAGCTCACAAACAAGACAAACTGTGCATGTGCAAACAAAAGAGAAAACCATAAACGATAGTTCTCCCGTGTTCATCTAATGGTACCATGAGAACTGCGGAATAGACCGACAAGACGGTTAATGATCCACACATACAAATAAACAGCCAAGTCTACGTCCTCAACACATGGGATACTGCGCGACTAAAGTTCATAAACAAGTTTAAGACTCTAAGTTTGTATGAACACATGAACATCCCAAAACATTAAAAATAAAAAGGGATTAGGTACGAGATTACTCACTTGATAAACGATGCGGTGTAAGATAAAGCAAGAACCAACTTTAAACAAGCACAAGTTAACCTATAAGTAAGATTATTGTTTTAATGATTTGTTTTAAGTCTTGATTATAAGTTAGCATAATTAGTAAGTAAATTATTATATATAATATATATATTACCGGAAAAGCAGGACAGAACAGGGAGGAAGACGGAGGCAGAGAGGAGGCAGCAAGGAGCAAGAGAGAACAGGAGTGTTTTGTGTGTGTAGTGTTAGGAAAATAACATTATTATTTATAGGAAAACCCTAGGAGACATAATCCCTAGAAAAGGGGAAAAGATCTTTAACAGGATCAAGCAAAAGATATCAAAAAGCATAAGAATCCAAAAGCAAAAGATATCAAAAGATATGGCAGCAGGGAAAAAGAGAAAAAGGCTGACAGGGAACAGTAAAAAGCATGGGCGGATCAGAAAAAGGTACTGGTCAAAGCATGGAAAAAGCAGATCTCCAAAGATAATGTCAGTCACTTTTTCTGCCAACCAATGGAGTTGGTGCGCATGCTGCGCCGAAAGTAACTTTTCAGACATAAAGCAGATTAGGTCAACAGCTCAAAAGATAAGACATCACAAAAGCAAACGGCTAGATTAAACAGAAGAAAACTCAAAAGGTTTAGCGCGAGAAGGCTAAGGCGCGAAGGCAGACACAGAAGGTCAAGAGAGCGCGAGCGCGAAGGCAGACAGAACTAACCTTAACGCGTCGCGGATAGAACTACATTTCTAAGCGCGCCGCGGGAAGAATCACATTTCTTAGCGCGCCGCGGGAGGAACTAAAATTCCTAGCGCGCCGCGGGAAGAACTATAATTCTTTGCGCGTCGAGGGATGAACTACGATTCTTAGCGCGCTGCGAGAAGAACTACAAATCCTTAGTGCGTCGCGGGAAGAACTACCGTTCTTAGCGCGCTGCGAGAAGAATTACAATTCTTAGCGCGCTGCGAGAAGAGTTCGTCTCGCGTATCGCTGTAACAGGTGGTCTTCACGCAGGATTCCTTGTAAGGAGTCTGGCGCGTGGAGCTGCGCAGACAACCTTAGGCGGGAAGGAACAAAGGACAAGCAAAGAGTTAGAAGAAAAAGAGGGAAACAAGGCGTAAGGGCGGGACGACGACAAGAGGGAAAAGAAGGCGGAAAGAGAGAAGAGGGACAGGACGGCGGAAAGAAAGAGAGAGAAAGAGGCGGGAAGGAAAATATATATTATTATTACTAAAAGTAAAATATAAGTATAAATAAATATTAAATCATAAAAGAAAGAGATCGGGTCAGAGAAACGGGTACCTGGGTCGGGTCGGATCGGGGCAGATGTCACAAGCGATACCATTACAATTACTACGGACATATTCTAGAAACCACCGATACTACAACAACAGAACAAGGAACAAACGATAGAACCACAACAGAACAGGGAACAACGATATGGTCACAACAGAATGGAATCTTCAATCCTTCACGTATTTCTTGATTATCTTCCTCAATTTACTACACTTGTGTAGTAACTTCTTCTCCACTTTCTTCCTCTTGCTACTTTTCGTAGCCAACTTTTTCCGCAATTCATCCGTCTCATGCAGTGCCCGATCCAAATGCTCTTCTTGGGACTGAGGGATGAGACTTGGATATCCATACTGGGGCGGTGGATCACGATACCCCATCATGACTGTGTCATAATGGTTCCTTGGATACTGCGGTGGTGGCCTAGATTCAACTGGCATGTTGTGAAAACTTCTGCAGCCTCTTCTTGTTGCCTGATTTCCTCTGCTTGTTTCGAGATGGTTGGAACGACACCTGTGAAGGGTGGAAAACTACCTATGAGTGCTTGGACATACGGGTCTTGTGGATCATAAGAGGGGTCAGGTGAAACAACGATTGCTGGTAGCCCATACTCAATGGACAGTCACATCCTGGGTGGTTTTGCACCTTAGGGTTCCTCTCATCAATGCTCATCTCCTTTGAAACCTCTTCCTCTAGTTCTTCTTCCACGTCTTCTTCCGATTCTTCTTCTGGTTCTTCCGACTCCTCTTCAACTTCCTCCTCGGGGTCTTCTTCTGGTTCAACTTCCACATTATTTTGATTCACCTCAATCTGAATGGTCTCCGGTTGCATTACTCTCATCTTGGGTCTCCTTGATAGACTTGAAACAGAATAAGGAGAATCTGTGGGGTTGTAGACTGGGGTTCTTGGGTCAGAGTAAATATGCATCCAACTTGGGGTACCATCCTTAGGATTGGTTTTAGCTTGCTTATCAATCTCCATATCATTGGAAGGATGATTCTTCGGGGATGGCGGATCACTTGGAATGTTAATAGGCATTTGCTCTGTGACTGGGAAGTAAATGGGTTGATTCCCATATGGGACCACTGGTGTGAGGGGTCTATCCTGGTCGAAGAAGTTAGCATAGTATTCATCACTTTGACCATCGGGAGAAACGATGGGTCCTAGATGGCCTGCTTGTCTCATTTCTTCGTAGAAGGATTCTATCATCTTCTTGAATATCGACATCTATGAGGATAAGAATGATAAGGGATAGAAAGATTAGAATGATAAGGGATAGGAAAGAATACCAACCTATCTTATCCTTATATAATAATATAATAAATATTGAAACTTATCTCTGATCAAAGCTTAGGTATACTTATATACCTAATTCGCTAAGATCGATGGCTCTGATAACAACACTTGTCACACCTCGGCTCAGGGCCTGGGCATGACACCCAACGTTGGTACCTGTTTTGTAAATATATCAGAGTTTAAGGTTGTAAAGCGGAAGACTTTAATAAAATATTATTATATTTGAAAGACGGAATTTGAAAACACCCGTTAATTTGTACATAAGTGTTTGGATTACAAAACCATGTTTCACGTTATTTTATTTATAAAACATCCATTGAGCCATCAGATCGTCTAACGGCTACTCTTCTTCTCCAAACACTTATTCTCCATTACCTGTAAAACAGTTATAAAAATACGTCAGCAACACATGCTGGTGAACACGCTGACACAAAACATTTAAGTTACTTAGTTATCCCCTCAGGTATCTTATGACCCGGCCTATCATGGCTTAGGAAACAACCAAGTTAAATATACTATTATAAACCTCCAGTTATACTTGAAACCTCTCAGCGATACCGCAGCATCGAGGTCTTAGCAACTATTCAATATACACGAGATAATCCCCTCTCGGACATTACTTAGGTCCGGCCCAACGTGGCGAAGGCATTAGCAAGTGTGGTGCGGTGTGCCCACCGTCTACCCACATATGTAAGGATCCAGACAAACGCATACAATAGCCTGAGGGCCAGCATTACTTTTGTTTATAAAGTTTTAGGGATATAATCCCATGCAAACATTCAAGACTTTGTTTTATAAAAAGTTGGACGTATTCACCTTTCTTCTTGGTTGGTGTTTCTCACCAATTTGTCTCGTTACCTCGGACCTATAGTACGAGAATAACATTTTATAAGTACTAGATCAACGATCTAGCTTCAGACCTTTAGTCCGATTGCATAACCTTTACCTTGACATTTTATCTCTTTATAAAATATAAGGACCTCTAGTCCTTTCTTGTTAATTACTTATAAACCTTTGTTTCTTTTTCGTGAAGAAACATATATTTCAACTTTCTTTTATTATAAGAAATACTTAATAAAATCTTTATATATAATAAAGAAGTATTATTTTATCTATAATCTCGACTTTATTGAATCTTATTTCCACTTTATAAAATCAAGGTACAGGCTATATCACTGACTAGGGTCTAAGCCATTTATAATATAATAATCGGGCAAAACCCCTATCTTGAATGGCTTATTACTCAAAATGCTTATACTCTACTTGAACCGCACTTCTATTTGGACCGTACTTCTACTTGCACCGCACTTTGGAAGAAGGTTGAGAGAGTATTTAGGTAGGGTTATGGCACGCATTTCAACGTAAGACTTGTCGGGATATCGCCATATCGGGGTCGTGGCACGCTTATCAAGGTAATGTAGGTGTTTTTAGAGTGTGTTGGATGAGTGAGGACCACCCCCATGGCCGGCCTATTTATAGAAATTTTCCTGCATCTTCGCGATACGCGAAGATGCACTAGCTTCGCTGAGTCGTCGCGTATGCTCGCCACGTGTCGCCACGTGTCCTGCATCTTCGTGTATCGCGAAGATGTAAAACGTGGATTCTTCTCGTATCGCGAAGATGCAAAACTTTGAATCTGTTCATTTTTGGTTCCTAATCTTTTAGTAACTTACCATATCTTGATTTCGTCTTAACGTCATCCAAAAATACAAAGGCAACTCTTAAGCGGCGATGCGAAGTGCAAAGTGTGCCATCAAAGCGCCCATCGCCCTTCACCCGTTCGCGTGCGCGTCGGGTGCTTCGCACCCTCCTCTAGGACTAGGGAGAGTGGTTGACCACATAAGAACATTATCATGGAATGTTCTCCCCTTATAAAGTGCTTAATATTTCTTTCTTCTTCCGATGTGGGATGGAGTATCCTTACTTCATTCCCCTAATATAAACTACTTTCCTTCTTTGTCTTATTTTTCTCTTTACTTTTACCATGAATATTTTTAGTCCCTTAACTTTATTATTTGTCAAAAGTTGTCCAAAATTTTCATGATGTTACACAAAACTAAACTATAAGTAGCATAAAATTCAAAATATTCAAAACGAGAAGTAAATAATACACATATTACTACTAGTATAGGCTAGGACACAATATATGAAATATTGGGTTTAATAATTTGTAATGAACATTTATTATTTATGGATTTGACACAAATAAACAAATAATTATATATATATACATATGTGTATATATAATTTGGATTCGAATTTCGAATTGAATCGAATAATAAATCATAAATTCGTATTCGAATCGTATTCGATTAATATACTCGAATACGAATCGAATAGAATTCAAATTTTTTAAAACCGAATTCGAATCTCAATAATCGAATTCGAATCTCATCGAATTTCGAATGTTTCGAATGCGAATCGAAATCTGAACACCCCTACTTAGAAGCAGATGAACCAAGTCTACATCAAGAAGAGTTCGCGGAGACGTTTTTTAATGAAACATCTTCGAAAAAACAAACAGTCTGCAGATTGCAACGTCTGCGCGGCGTAGACAAAAGAGCCTGCACAGACTTTTTTTAGAAATGCAAACACCATCTTAATATCACACAACATTTTTTTCTCGAATAGTAGAAAACCATTTTTCCTTTTTTAGAAAAAAAAAATGTAATTATAAAGATGGTGGATGATTGAGTACGTAATAATTGATGGTCCATTAACACATTCTCTCACATCATCTCTAACTGGTGACTATAACTTGATTCCACTATTGGGTTGGGGGGGGGGGGGGTTTCCACTTAGGGTACCCAACCCGATTTGGGTACCTGATAAATGCCCCGCCTATGCTAATACGTAGAATACTCATAATCGGTGAACTATGCATCACAATGAGTCCAAATAACAAGAGGTGTAATAAAATGATGCTGGACCCGTTGATTTGGATAAGTTTAAGCGATGGTATCTTGTTTAAATAGGGCAAGGTCATGTAGTTTTTGTGTGGGATTTATTTTGAATCATGTTTAAATAGGATGTTGTACATATAAGGATATAACTTTGTAGGTTGTACATATATGGTATTTATTTTATATATTAGATTGCATATAAAACTTGTTACCACCAAACTTCGGATATTTGATGGTAAGGACATATGGGTGAGCATATTGGTTTTTTTATTATTTTTTTTATTCAAGTCGTATCAGAAGGCATTATAGTCATTGGAGGAGAATCGGGGGTCTTGAAACTTTTCATACCAGACCATCACAGTCGTGGACCATATATAGACGACATGGTGTTTCACGCATGGTCGTGGCACCACAACTGCAAACGCCGTGAGCATATGGTTACCAAGTCGCACGATCTAAGGGAAATTCTTATTAATTACCATGGGGCACTCGAGGCAGCATTGCAATTCCAATGCATCAACGTCATGAACATGTGAAACCCTCTTTATTTAGACAATGTTATCTTACAAACAAATATAAAAGTTATTATATACCAGATCTCAAGTGATTCGTGTCAAAATTGTTTATTATCATAACATACTAAAAGGTAAAAATGTGAAACATCAGATGCTTTCTACTTTTCTTTTTACCATGTTTAGAAGATTTTCAAGATGCGACACATGAAATTGATGTGGAATACCGTACAAGAAACCTCGACGTTTCAAACTTTGATTACATATGTGAACACGACATGAATATTATTTAAGGCATGAGTGATCATATATGTTATAAATATTGTTTATCAGTGTAATTGTTATCGTTCTTTCCATGCCAATGGGGTTTCTACGGCATTTTGATCCTATGCCCACAAAGAAACATGTATTTGTCTATAACATTTTTGTTAGGTGGATATTGATATAAGATGAATGTAAACAAGACCATAAATAAAGGAGCTAAAAACTGGTGTTTTTGAAGAACTGAATCTGGGTATGATCAGGTGGTCAAAATCGGTTCTAGGTGAAAGGGGATTGGGTATATCCGTATATACCCGATTATTGGAGAGGAAAACCCAACTATATAGGAACGGGGTAGAGTACAATTTGGAACCCGGCATTCTATAATCTGTCTTGAACTGTTTTTTCTTTTTCTTTTAATTAATTCATTTACATATCATAAAAAAAAGGTTAACGAAATAAAGTTTGGTTTTTATTTATTTATTTTTATTTTAAAAATTACAAAAATATAATTTGGAAAACATTAAAAAAAACAAATGAATTACAACTGTATTTTATTTTCCCCAAAGTAGTTAATCATCTTCGTTTTGTTGCTTATTCATACTCAAGACGTGAATAGTATTTTAGATTTAAGAGAATAACGAGTGTTCGTTTTCTTTTCCTTCTATTTATTTATCGAAGAGAATAAGTTGTGATTCAAATATAACCCAGCACATCCAATAACTATTTATACTAACACACGAGGGCAGAAGGGTATAAAAAACATCAAAAAGTGGCCATAGCGGTTCCATAAGGGTATAAAGATCGTTAGATGACGCTAGTTGGAAAAACCATATTTCAACCGTAATGATCAATTATGGAACGGTTCCATACCCAGTTTGGAATAACCGGTTCCACACTCATGAAACAGAAACAGGTCTATACCCGGTAGGGCGATTCCAAACCGAAATATGTTCCCATTCAGTTCCGATCGGGTTTTTTTCCCAGCTCAAGTTTCAGATCCCCTTTTGACGGCTCTAACCACAAAGGTTTAAGATAAAAGTGTGTAGAAAAAAAAAATACTTTCTATTGATATAGTGGGCTTTGACTTCACGCCTTCCCCTTGTTTGCGAAAAAGAACAAGCCCATTACTCTTTTGGGTACACATCATGTTGGGCTTGGGCGTCATGACTCATGACTCGTGTTATAAATAATATATTCTTAATCTCTTATACAGATGTGAATTTGATGTATGATCCTAATGTATTATGATCTGAAAAATGTGTTCATTAATTAAGAGATGATGAGAGACAAAAGTAGAGAAATAGTTGAAAACTAATCTAAAAGGATAAAATATTACGGTTTGTTGTTTTATATGAATTAAATTCAACTTATTTGTTCTTTTTAATTTTTTTTAACAGCGTTTGGAACTACCACAATACCTGAATAAGTCAGCTTCCTTAGATGGGATGCCAACCGTCAATTCTGATTTTAACGCTACAGGTCTGAATCGCATCACTCCATGCCATAAAACCAGAAAGCCAATTGCACTTATTAAAGGAAAAAAGTAATAACAAATTGAAGCTCCTAGAAATAAAAACTTAGGTCTTATTGTTTTTCAACCTGAGGCAAATGATTTGTGTTACAAAATTGTAAATATAATGGAAATGGGTTGACCGTCATCCAAAATGCTATTCAAATCCTAAAATCTTATAAGCGCGTGTGTAAATCTTTAAAATTAAGGAGTTCGCGTATATTATTGTCTACAAGTAGGTGTGCCCGCGCATTACAGTGGGAACACAATGTGGATGTGGTTGATATGAGTTCGGTTTACAGTGCGGGGGGACGGGGTGATGCGATGGGAAATCAGTTAGTAACTATTTAGGGCATTATAGCGGGGACGTGACTGGCATTTGATGGTGCTTGATTAGACTCATGGGCTGTGTAATTGTACAAATGATTCATATAGTTGAATAAGAGCCGTAACTATTAGAATTGTATCTTATGAGTTAACTATGAACAGGTCATAAGTCTATAACGTTATAAAACGGGTGAGTTGATAAGGTGTCACAACTGACTTTAGATTAAATCTGATGTTAGATTAAAGAAATCTACCCTCACCCCCCCCCCCCCCCAACCCAAAATTCTAACCCTAAAAGTTAAACCAATAATTTTTATTTTTATTGAACGAGGGGATACTAGATAAACATTTTGTGTTTTTTTTTACATTTTTTAATTTTGCACTTTTTTTAGTATTATGATTTTTATTTATTTGTTTATTTTAATTTCTAGAGGGGTTCAAAAATTAAGAAGTTATAAAAGGGCAATTTTGTCATTATAGAATTTTCATTAAAGGACGGGGAATAATATTTCTGAAATATGCAATTGATTTTTTTATGGGTAAATTGCAATTAAACATGGTTTAGAGGGAGAAATATGCAATTGAACCTATTAAGTTTGTTCGACATACATTGAAAAGGTAAACCAATTTACTTAATGCGTGAATCAAAAAATTAGGTGTGATATGCGAAGGAAAATTACCCTTGACATAATATTTTTGTTTTGACTGATACCCGGAACTTGAAACCGATTCGTAACCATTTAAATCCTTAAATTGAAGTTAAAAATGGCCTATTAGTTTTTATGTATTGGTTTACTGAACCAGCCTAAATACTCGTGACCAAAGTTCTGAATCATGTCAAAATGAAAATAAAAAGTTTCTTTTTGTAAGTTTGGTCTTTCTGCAAATTATTGACCCGTATACCCGATTAAAAGTTGTCTCATATTCGATACTTATAGCCCGAAACTTGATTCATGATTACTACAATAGTTTATTACAAAAATCCACTATGCACCCGTTTGACTTTCACTTGGTCAAAATGAAAGTAGTATAGTTAAAATTAAACAATTCTCTTGTATCTCTAAATAACCCCTATTTCAATATTGTCAACAAAACTTACAATTTTGACTTTCAAAAGTCAAATTGATTTTACCATTTTGCACTAATCCACAACTTCAGTTTTTATTTGGTCAAACTCCAACTTGAAAATTATAAATTATAAAATTGAACGGGTCGGCCCAACCCCTAAATTCACATGCCATAGTACCGTTTGAAATCTGAATTGCTAACAAAGAAGATACAACCTGCAAAGTTTGTTATTAATGACAAATATAACTTATATGCTACAGTTTTACAGAGTATACAGACATAACTTTAACGTGTTACCATTAAAACGCCAATTCAGATGGTTAATAATTTGCAAGAACTTCTAGTCCTACTGTTAGAAAATGTAGGCAAATCTATAAAAACAGTTACAATACTTTGCTATAGCAACCTTCTGGATCATCCTAGTTGTCCTAAAGGCCACTTCTCTTAATTGTCAAACTCAAAACATCACCTTTTCCTAGCATAACAACCAAATGAGTATGTAGGAAACTTGTTGATATACATCTCTCGTGTCAACGGATCCTAACCATTAATGATTATCAAAACAAAAGGCGGGTCAGTTCAACCAGGAAATATTTGGGTCCTTTTGATCCAGGTGGATATGTGTGTGTGTGTGTGTTCAGACTTCAGACCCATGGTTAGCAAATAGCGATAATAATATTGTTGCTTTCGGCATTTCATCACATCTTCCAAGGGCATTATAGTAAATTGGGTAAATGCATTTTCCATACAAAAATGAGGTCTTGGATTACTAATGGTCACAACTCACAACCACGTGCAGCATGAAGACTCAAATATCCGATATTTATTTTTAATTCTACAATCTAATTTCTAATTTTACTGTTAGTTTTCTTCATTTAAAATTAGGTAATTTTGTTAGTAGTCAAGGGTAGTTATTCCTTGTTTAGAGCAGTTTCTTTCTGGTCATGTAATTCTATTATGTAACTCACGATGAAAGGAATGGAGGCCAGTTTTGTATTTTGATAAAAAAAAAAAAATGAATATATTGATTTTCTCTCAATGAATTTTGAGTTAAAATTGATTCGTCTATGCTAGCTTGATTTTGGCATTTCGGGTGGTGATCTTAGACACGGTTCTTAGCCGGAGTGGTGAATCTGTATCTCTATCTATGATTGGTTATCGAAGCCCTACGGTTTATTTTCGTGTTGTGTTTGTGTCCGAAAACGAATCGTTGTTTTATCCGTTTCATTTTAGTTTCAATTTTCTATCCGTTACTGGCGATATTCCTATCACTTGTGTAGACAACACTTTTAACATGTTATCAAGTTTTAGTCATATATAAATTTGTGAAAAAAAAAATATTTAATAGCATGTCACCTAGAGATTTTCACACTCCAGTTGGTGATTCTGCAGATTTATTATCAGAGAGGATGTCATTTAATCTCTAATGCATTACAAAGGAACCAAAGAAAAAAAATGCTTCAAAGCCAAGTAGTAAGGAAAACTCAATTAATACATAACCTGCTATAAATTTCACCCGCAGTATAAACTTTTAAAAGTAATTTTGGTATGGGTTTGGTTCATTTACTTAAACAAACCACATGTCTCTTGTCCATGAAAGTTCGCCTATGTTCGTTCGTTCGTTTACATCCATTAATGTTCGCTTATATTAAATTTACATATCACTATCTCTATTAATTTTTGGGCCCCACAGATTAAAATCCATGTTTACTTTCAATTGGTGTTCGCTAAGTTGCATTCGTTTATATTCGTTCATCTAGTTCAACTATATTCGTACGTATGTTCGTTTACGTTGGTGAGCTGTTCATTTATACCATTAACGAACGAACAAAAATAAACATGAACACCTTCATTTTCTTAACCATTGAACACGAACAAGAAAACCTCGTACGTTTAACTGCTCGTGTTTAACAATTGCAGAGAGACCGGGTTCGACTGATATTTCAATTTGACTACCCGAAGATTCATAATTTGCAAAACACATTATTGAAAGTTGTTTTGTAAATAAATCTTCCCATCTAAAAAAATAATGAATCAAAAACTCTCATAAAACAATGACTCCACATGAATAATGGAATAAAGTTTTAGTTACTCCAGCTTCTACAAGATACGATTCGTGTCAATCATTTATGCAATTTCATGAGAAATATCCATATAAAACTTATGGTATAATTATAACAATAAACATAGAACAGTAAACTACATTGAGAATGAAAAAAAGAAGCACCTCCTTTTACTCATCAGAGAAAGACAATAATTATGAAATCATTCCAGTTTTTGGGGGAAAGGGGAATGTTAGAGCCGCTGGTAATAGTTGAATCGGAATGAAACATATAACGCATAAGCATTAAATGCTTGTTAACGCAAGAGCCGGATGTAAACCTCGCCGGGATTTTAATGGGACATTTAATTTAACTGCATCTGAGGGAGAGAGATTGTGGGACATTTAATTTAACGGCATATGTGTATTATAAGATAATATAGATATAGATATAGATATAGATATGGATATAGCAAGCATGTGCTAAATTACATGAAATGCTTTTCTAAGTAGATTCGTAAATGGAATGAAGAACTGCCAAGCTAAAAAATTAGAAAAACATACAATCATGTGCTAACTAAAAACATCTGTGCTGAATTGAACATAGATTGGAGAGAAAAATCCATCCACACAATGTATAAACCGTAAAAATTATTGACAATAGGATGTCATTTTAAAAAAGGATCAAAATCGAGCAAAAACTGTTAAATTAAATATGAAATAGCAGTGGGTCAGTGAGATATGATGTTCTCAAATTCAAATTTTATTAGTGATATCTATTTATCCGTAGTTAGGACATTTACCGATGAAAGATTTCTTACTTTCGGAAGCCGTTTGAGATCGTTTTTTAAATTTAGGAGAATAAGTAGTGTTCTTTTTTTACTTGTCTTAAGAGAATAATGAGCTTTATAGCAAATGAAGCGACGGTAACTACCAAAATTGAAAATCAAAAAGTGAGGGTCCGCAATTGTCACCACGTGTCGGCCTAGTGAAGCCCTAACCGTCGGATCTTTGCAAAGCCTTAGCTCAAAAGAAATTATGACGAGATGGCGGCTCGGCTGCCCAAGGTAATCATGGCTTACATTGCAAAAATCCCAAGACGGCGTTGTGCACCATTGCAATGCGACGAAATAATAAATAATAAACGAATCATGGGGTTAATCATATAAAACTGGCTAGGACTTAGGGAACTTGATGAACTAACCCATTCGGAGCTGAGCCCAAAATCGAGAACATGCCTAGTTCGCATAGATGGGCCTAATGCAAGTTGTCAAAGAGCTTCACGCCCAATCCATATACTAACCAAGAAATTGGAAAACATCAGTGATTTTCGATAGAAAAAAAAAATAGAAGGAACTAGAGAATTAAATGCTTTGGTGAGACACATTGGATAAGAAGTCAAAGTCATCACAAAGGCCTCTCTCATAACGGTCAATGGCATTAAATGCTAAGATCTGGTTCGATCCTTCCCGCCAAGCTGTGAGCCTGATCTTTCAACCATGAAAACCAGACAATGCATCGAAAATAATCAAGTTCAAGGCCGAGACAGTAAGAAGAGGTCAGAATAAAGAAAGGACTCCGATGACTTTTTCATTCTATATTAAAGGAAGATAAAGAACAAAGGGGACACATTAAAGACACCAGGCTTTACTCTCGTATATATATCACATTTATGTCTTATAGAAGATTTGAACTCTCTAAAAATTGATATCACAATACCATAGCCCTATGTCCTATGATATTTCCTTTAATTAATTCTATATATTCCTTCTTATGCTTTTAATTAATTTGCAAATGTATATGCATTATTATTAAATTAAAATGACACTATTTTCTCTCGAAAGTGAAAGAAATGTGGTCGGAGTCTTTATCTACGGCAGAAAAAAAGGAATGAGAACAAAAGAAAATATTGTTCAACTTTTTTCTTTGGTGTTATGTAAAAGTCAAATAAGAATATATGCTCCACAACTAGTGGTCTTAATACATATATTAACCTTTCGTTTTAAAACACGGAAAAGCTAAAATCCAAAACGAGATAAAAAGGAGAATTATGAAAAAGATTTTTATCACACAAAAAATCCTTAAAAAAATTTAAAAAAAATAATAAAAAAATCATAACTCAAAATATAAATAAAAAACAAAAAAATTAAAAAAATATCAAAATGTTTTCCCAGTCATTCGCGTTCTAAAAACAAAAAAAACGGCCGAAAAAACACAATGTCGAGAAAAAAGACTCAAAGCCAAAAATGAACTAATAACACAATGATAAATAAAAAAGGACGCAATATGCCGCAAAATAGCACAATGCAGAACAAAATATAACGCAATGTTGAGTAATATAACACAACATAAAGAAAAAGACACAATGTCAACTTGTCAAGTAAAAAAAATCACAATCAATAACAAAAATAAACAAAAAACACAATGAAACTTTTTTCCTCAACATTGTTTTTTTTTTTTTTTTTTTTTGTGAATGAGGAAGATGGTGGAAATATTTTTGTATTTTTCATTTTTTTTATTAATTTTTTAGTTATGGGTTTTTATTAATTTTTCATTATTTGGGGGGGGTTACTACAAATCTTTCTCATCCTTTTTATTTTTATCCCCTTTATAGAATAATCTAACTGTTAAAATAAACCTTTCTTTTGTTGTTCAAAAAGATTCGTTACATTTTCATGTGGCTTCAATATATTTCTTTCATATTAATGATCTGTTATTGATCAAATATAAACAACCGTTAATATAAAAATCGTGCATATGACTAGAGTAATTATTATCGTATTTATATATTTTGTAATGTAATTACTTTAATTCAAAAATGTTAAGTAATAATAATTACTTTAGTTATTTGTACGTTTAATGTGTTAATTTCATTTGTATCGGATCTCAACTCTGTATGTATATCATATATAGCTTTTAATAAATAGCAATAAAAATGTTAAAACTATTTAATTATGGAATATAGTTTAATTTCAAATAATTAATTACAATGGTTTTTTTTTTTTAATTAAAGCGCCTAAAGTTTTTTTATTTTTTTTAAATATTTTTTATATTTTCTTTTATTTACGAATAGTACAAAATAAAATAAAAATAACCATTAACTATATTTTTGTTTATAAGTAATTTTCGCAAGTTATTAATCCCACTAGGTTTGTCTTAATAATTTTTTTGTTAAGAGAGTTATTAATCATATCCCCCACTTGTGGCCTTGTGGCAGGAGGCTTGGGTTCTACAATGGAGACTCAAGTTCGAATCCCAATTGCGTCATATTTGGGTGTATATTGGCAATGATGGATTTGAGCTAAGCCTTGTGCAAAGGTTGTCAGTTCGAATCCTGAGCCCATCCGGGTTTTCGTCCCATCGTGTGTTACGTAAGAGAGTTCTACTCTTGTGGTGGCACAACGGCTGTCAAGTGGCAGTCGGCGGTATGGTTTCCCGGGGGAACGCCCAAGCCAAACTCTGAAGCCAGCATGGGCCCGGTTAAGACAACATAGTCTGGCCAGAATGGAATATCAGGGCTCTCTAAATTTAAAGGATGCGATAGCCTAAATAGAAGAAATTCTTCGTTATAAAAATAGATTCTGAATCATTATATTGACTCAAAATCTATAATATGGCTGTCGTTATCATGTTCTTGTTAACCAATAATGTCAATTGCAATCAAGGATTTTTTTTCTTCTTTTTTTTTTCTTGTCAGCGAAAACATAATAAAAGGTATGCGTTTTTTTTCCAAGTTGAGCACCTAATCCATTCTAATGTCTAAAATTTGAGTGGATGAAGTGTAGTCAATATTACTTTGTATTTAATTAAAAAATATATACTTTTTAATTTTGAAATATATCTCTGTATGATAATAATCATGAATTATTTTTTTCAGTTATAAAACATTAGTAGAAAGCTAGAAACTAATAACTAATTTTTCTAAAAGTTCCTAGTCAAGTCATTGAGCTCTTTAAACTGAAATGTTAAACAAACTGACCAGTAAAATCAACTAATCCAATCAATCCACCGAAGCTAGCCGGTTTGAATTGCTACTCCAAGAATCCATTACTAACGATTCGCTCTAAAAATTACCTAAATAGGTCGAGCTACGCCTTTTGTTGATCATTCCACTACCAAAAACAAAAATTATTATCATGTAACTTTCATATGGTAACAAAAACTGAGCAAGACTCTTATTTTTGGAGAAACAACTTTTGGTCCATATCATTTGTTTTTAAAGATTACATGTGAACATAGCAAAATGATGGTTACCAAACCTTTAGGTGGCCACCACCATATGATCATGAACTACAAAACATGGACTTCCCAAAAGTGGTCCATAACTTGCATTAGACCCATGAAACCCAAGCCTAAACACAAAGTTTAAATCCAAAAATGTAGCCACAAAAAATATAAAATGTTTACATCAATACTCATAGGCAATAATCCTTCAATAAAGCATAACATGACCTCAAATGTATATGAAACAATTATATATTTGGTTAAGAAAGATTATGTCATTATGCCACCAAAAAAACCAAAGGCAAATAAGTTGGATCAATAAAGTATTGATCTTTAATCATCTTTAAACAAACTGTACACAATACCAAAGAACTAACAAAACATAACTTAACCACCTTAAAAGAAAAAAAAGATTAAAAAGACCACAAGAACCAAATCTCATTGCTTCAACTCATAACTGTTCAAGATCCTTTAAAAGTCCAACTACTTGTTGCATACTCGGTCGCTTAGCCGGAAGATCAGCTGTACACAAGTAGCCGATCTTCAACGCCTCAAACATTTGACTCTCGGCTCCGGTCCCACGAATCTTTGGGTCAATAATCTGGGACCCGCGATTCTTTTTCACTATACCTCTCACCCAACTCACCAAGTTTGCATCTTTTGACATATTATCATCCGGGTACTCGTCTTCAACCGGCTTTTTGCCTGTTATAAGCTCGAAAAGTATCACTCCAAACCCATAAACGTCCGATTTTGGAGTGATCACATACGGTGAAGAGCTTCCGACCTGGTTTAGAAACTCGGGTGGGATGTATCCGCGGGACCCACGAGTGATCTCGTCTTCAAGATCGTTACCAAAGATCTTCGAAAGCCCAAAATCCGACAGTCTCGGTTCAAGATTGTAATCAAGATAAACACTACTCGCTTTAACGTCTCTATGAATAATTGGCGGTGAACAGCCATGGTGCAGAAACGCCAATGCACGAGCCGTACCTAACCCAACTTTACACCGAAACTGCCACGTCGTCAACAACCCTTCGGGCCCCGCGTTTTGAATCCCCTCATTGTTTGCATCAACTTCCCATGTATCCAAACTCCAATCTTCCACGGTTTGAACGCCAAGCGGAAGATCATGAAGCAAATTATGCAAATTCCCATTTTCCATGTAATCATAGATTGCAATCCGTTGCTCGCCCGCTAAACAGTACCCCGTTAACGGGACAAGATTCGGCTGTTTTATCCTTCCAAGATACTCTAACTCTCTTGCTGCTTCTTGATCAGTCATGGTGGATCCATGGACCAAAACCTTGACCGCCACATGGATGCCACCGGGCAAGAACCCTCTATAAACAGGCCCGAATCGCCCTTCGGCTAAAAGGGTTCCTCTATCAAAATTCAAAGTGGCCGAAAGAAGATCCGAGAAGGTGAAATTTAGCAACGGCTTTTCAAAGATTATAACGGGTACTAAAGTCGCAACCTTTACATCAGCCACCCAAGTTGTCGAATCCGTTTGGAACGAAAACGGGCCCGACATTACTTGCTCTTCTTTGTAAGAATCTTGTTTCACGACCCACGTTTGCGGTTTCTTTCGACATCCAAACGCGCAAAACAACAAAACCCCGAGTACAAAGATTATCGAAACGGTTAACGCTAAAGCAAGCTCGAGTCCTTTACGGGTACGCGTTTTTTTCTTCAAAAGATTCGGGTCTGCAGCAATCGGGCAACTATTAGACGACCCGATAAACGCGGCCTGAAGGGTTTCGGGTGAAAACTCGGAGTCACAAAGGGTAAGATTATTGTACGAAAAATTGAACCTTTCCATCGACAGAAGCTTTTTCAAGACCGAAATAGGTATCTCACCGGTTAAATTATTAAACGAAAGATCAAGATTCTTGAGGGTGTTCAAGCTCAAAACAGGGATTTTACCGGTGAGATGATTTCTCGAGAGATCGAGTGTTTTCAAACGAGTTAACGACGAGATGTCATTGCTGATCGAACCGACTAAATTGGTGTCAGACAAGTTTAAGTACTCTAAACTATGAAGAGAACCAATGTGGATCAATCTCTGCTCTAAAAATCTGTTCTTGGCAAGATTAAGGTGTTTGACTTTGAGATCACGGGTTTGACTCGCATTAACGAAAAAGCTTCCACTAATCTCATTATCGGATAAATCGATATAAGATAACCGAGAATTGAAATGTAGCTCGGAAACATGACCTTCAAAGTGATTACTACTCAAATCAACAACTTCTAACGGCTCCCGAAAGATCTCAACAACCGAACCAACAAAACGGTTCTTGGAAACATTAAGGTAAGTTAAAGAATACAACTTTCGAAAATCCGAACCCGTTCCTGTGATCCCATTTCCCGCAAGGTTCAACCTTTCAAACTTAGGAAAGGATGACCCGAAACCATCAGGAAGAACACCACTAAAGTTATTCCAAGAAAAGTCAACAAAAGTCAACAAATGGCAGCTTATGATCCCTAATGGAACAGTGGAACCGAACCCGTTTCGGCTCAGATTAAGAACTCATAAATGGGCCAACGAGCTAACGGAATCCGGAAGGTCACCAACAAAATTATTAACAGAAAGATCTAAACTTTCTAGTGAACCAAAGTTGCCAATATTACTAGGAAGAGTCATTGAGATATTATTATTTGAAAGATTCAAACTTTTGAGTGAACCCAAGCTCCAAAAATCAGAGGGCAAATTGGTAATTTGGTTATTACTTAGATCTAAAGATTTCAGGTTTGTAAGCTTGCCAATAGTGTTATCAGGGATAGAACCAGAAAGGCCTAAACTTGAACCAAACGGACCAATAACATGTTGTTGATTTGCATCACAAGAAACCAGTTTCCATGAACACACATGACCAGAAACATTGTAAATATTAACAAAAGAAGGTGAGTTTGAAATACCCATTTGCTTAAAAAACTCAGAAACAAAGAACCCATCTGTGTTTGGTTGCTGTTGACCAAAGTTTGACCTGAAGAAGAGAGTTAAGAGTAAAACCACTAGTGAACCAACCAAAGCAAAACCCATGTTCAAATCACTTCAAGAAACACTTTTTATAACACCCAATTGCAGTTTAACCACCCTAACACCACCACCACCCGCTGCCGCCGCCAACTCCGGCCACCGGAATTTCAAGAACATTTTTAGTTTTCAAGAAAATTAATTTTTCTTAAAGGGTATTCAAGAAAATGATGTGGGGTTATTAAACAGAGGCAAATTCATTGTTTTGGAACAAGAAAGCAAGAAACTTGAAGGATATTTTGAGTGGGTGATGAAGGGCAATAAAGGGCATAGGGAAGTAGAACATGTCTTTAATGAGGGAAATAAATTAAGGGTTAAAAATAAATATAACAAATAAATAAATTTGACTGAGGAGGTGGGAAGTTGAGGAAGAAGTGAGTGGGGATTAATAAATATGGGTGTGATGATGGAAAATGGTTTGTGGGCAAATGTTGGGTGAAATCATAAAAGAATAAGCTTTAATTTTTATTTTTTTTAGTGTTGTGAATATTGGTTAATGAGCTTGGGAGGAGAAGTTAATATTTAAGCAGGAGGTCGTAATTTAGGGATGAGTAAAATGAGTACCGGCATTGATTTGGTATTGTCGGTATCGAATATGTATTAAGGTTTGAGTTTTCGATACTTGTATGAAACTGGTATTTCCTTAATTTTACGTTTAGTACTGATACCGAACCGAATATTCGGTGCCGATACCAAGAATTTGGGATAATCGGTATCGCTAATCCCTACAACAAGGTTTCATGTTTAGATCTAATCTCAACTAGCTTTTATCATAGAGGGCTTTCAGTCGGTGTGTTTCTTTAAAACATAAGAGGGCTTTCAGTCGGTGTATTTACATGCATATGTGGTTGTGTTTTGTCATTAAGTTATCCTGAATGGATAGACTTTATTCGTCGATCGTATAAAAAAAGGTTTGCGAATATATAAAAAAAGGTTTGCGAATATGTGAGGCTGTAGGCATCACTTTACAAATTTACCCCTAAGTTGAAAATGTTATGTTTTTATATTATTTTGGGAGTGATTGTGAATTTAGTTCTAACATTTTAGTATTTAAAAGAAAGATTACGTTAAAAGGCCATTCTTAAATCTTTTTGAAAACTTTTAAATATAGTTTAATATTTGGATAATTATGGTATGAATATTCATATTTTACTTTACAAATGGGTTCGGTAATCATTATTATTTGGTTTATATTAACCATTAACCATATATAATATTTATATGTAAAGTATCTTAAAAAGTTTTAAAAGATTTTAAGAATATTCTTTTAAAGTAATCTTTCTTTTGAATGTTAAAAAGTCAGAGCATTCACGTCTCTTTATGCATATATATTTGTCAGTGCATTCTGTATACATAAGGAGTGGTTGTAATCGTGTAACTAGAGGATAGAAAAAAAATGCATTGTTCATCTAATATTTAGTATGACATTGTTGGCTTCCATTAACTTTTTATTTTTTTAAAATTATTATTCAATCAATATATTTATACCATACTTTGAGGGATTGAATTGAACGTAGTGTAAAATATGATAAAATCTTTAAATTTTTTTTTCATTATTTGGTTTGGGTTGATACTGAATTTCCAATGTGAATGATGTTACGTAGAAGTATATCTCAAGTTGAATGTTGCATATAAATTATTTTTTGCATAATGACATGATGAAAGACCTTGCAATACATAATTATGTCTTGTATTTAGATTCTAAATATAAAGGTTTTTCAAGATCTAGTTAAATAATGGTAACAAATCATCATATATGAAAAAGACCAAATCTGTGATTAGTTTAGTTAGGGTGTTTAGTTAGAATGATTTGGTACAATATATGAAATTATATATATGCTCTTTATATTATGAACCTATTAGCAATAGAGAGAATGAGGGAATGATTTTTTATTATTCATGTTGATGCTAGACTGTCGATATCTAGTCAAAAACAAATAAATTAATGTCCTAATCACCTTAAATTAGTCAGGGTAAGTAGGGTGTCGAACCACGAGAAGTATGTGGTCAGTGTAAAGTAAAATCAATTCCTGATATTATGAAGTAATTCAATTAAAGTGCTGATCACACTAGCAAACAGTTTATATTTTTATAATAAGCAAACAAATAATCAAAGATTCAATCAGTCAACAAGGCAAATCACACCCGGGAATCCGAGTAAGCAAACTAACAGCAAACTCATGCACATAACAGATAAACTATCCTGTGTCAACTACAGACTGACTAACCGGTTAAACCTTAGGCATCCACGCTCACTAACACACGACACTGGTTATCAAACGGCCCCTGCCAGTGTGACTCAACTAAGCGCGAACGTATGTTTTCTCACCATTAACAGGTCAAAATAATCCTATAAGCAATTATCATAGCAACTGGCACACTAATCGTTCTGATCGAAATAAACCTAAACTGACGTTGTGCACAATAATACTAGACATCAATACTCATAGATTAACATCAAAATAATTACAACCAATCGTTCTAGTACATGAGAAAATAACTGAAAGATTACAAACTATACATCCCGGGTATGACTCGAAGGATCTAGCCGCGTCTCGGCATCTCTCGGGCTTCGGTTATGATGGATAGGATCATGTACGGGGCCTTGAGATGAATGGAAGTGATGGTGGACAGCTATTCTCCTCCAAAAATGCTCTGGAAACTCGATAATGGCATCTAGGGTCGTCAAAACAAAATATAAAATCAAAACCCTAACTTTCACGATTCTGGGGACCATCGCGCTACAACTTTCACGATTCTAGAGACCATCGCGTAGCGCGATGGTCTCCTTCCCTAGTCCATCGCGCTACGCGATGGACCAAAAGTCAATGCAGTGTAAAATAAAGGGCATCGCGTAGCGCGATGCCCTGCCTCTCACACCCATCACGCTACGCGATGGGTCACTTCAGTCAGCAAGTCCATATAAATGTCTCGATTCGCGTGCTGAACATCTTGGGTCTTCATTCCATGCTCGTACAGGTCCAAATTAAGCGCGTTAAGTACCTGTGACCTGAAACATAATAAACACGTATGAAGTACCAAAATTCCTAGACTAAACAATTAAAACGACTATGTTAAGACGTTAATATATGTACAAATAAACCAAACATCACATATCATCCTATGGGGTACAATGACATTATGTAGGCTTACATTAACACAAATTAACTATAAAGAAGGGTTAAAACATATACAGATTTATCACTTGTGATAAATATAGGTGGGAGTCACCATAATGGATAATAATTCATAACGCTCCCTCCTGACTATCCGCATGTCGAAATATGCCTGTTGATACTGTCTTATTAAAAACCCTGCTAGTAAAAACCAGTGGGATAAAACCATAGCTAAGGGAATGTAGCATTCGTCACTTTTCAAACCTGAAAACCTAACCCATTTAAAATTTTCGGTTTTGTTATATATATATATATATATATATATATGATCAGGAGAGAAATGAATGTGGGCCACTAGTTTTATTTTAGTTTTTAAATGCTTAAAGATAAATGAGGAAAGTATTAATGCATGCTCTCTCTTTAATTAATATAACTAATCAAATTATTATAATTGAAAAATATTAAAAATTCATTTATTTTTATAACTTATTTTTCTCTCTTGAATTTTTATCCTACACAAGTATAATTTCTTCAAATATTAAAATTTTTTCTATCCAAAACCAATTTCTTCCAACTCAATATATTAATATCCATCAACATGTAGTTACATTGTGATGAATAGTACAAAAAACATTTTACACGTGTTTGCATTAAATATCAACAAAAAATATACAACCTATACAAAAACATATAACATACACTTGTTCTAAGAATAAGAAAACATATAACCTACATATGAAAAACATATAACCGATACACAAAGTTCAGCATCAATAAACTACACACGCACACGAAAACGTATGACATACACACGAAAAACATATAATCTATACTCGAAAATTTTATCCTACACAAATACAATTTATTCATACATAACAAGTGTAGGTTATATAATTTTGTGTAGTTTGTATATTTATTGTTTAATGGACACATTTGTATGATATATTTTTTTTATTATTTATCACAATAATTTTTCCAAGTATATCAATTGAAAAAAAATATTATGTTTTGATATTTATTGTTAAAAATTACGTGTTGATATATGCTAATAAATTGAGTGGAAACAAATTGTTTTTTAATAAAAAGAAATAATATTAGATGAATAAATTGTATTTTTGTTAGATAAATAAAGAGGGGGTAAATAAATTAAATATAAAACTAAATTAGTGCTTTTATCTTTTTAATTATTATAGTTAAATTAGTTAGATATATATTAATTAGAGAGGGATTTATTATGTTTATATTAGTTGTATTAATTAAAGAAAGAAAATGCATTTATTGTTGCATTTACATTTTTTTATTTATTTTTAAACATTTAAAACTTAAAATAAAACTAGTGGTCCATAATCATTTATCGCGCTAAGCTTTAAGATGTTAATCCACTAGATTCGGCTGTATTTAGGTTTATATCATATAATTTTCCTTACTTGTTTATTTTAAAGGCCTATGAATGCACTAATACATTTAAACACACAATCTTTTATGCCTAATTTTTACTGGATTTGGGACCAGATGATCACTGTATTATCATCTTCCATTTTTTGCTTCAAAAACTCGTTTTTTATTTTTATTTTATATATTATTATTATTATTTTACCCTCTTAAATGTTTTTTAAAATGTTTTTGAATTTTCTCCAAATTTTTACTCCCCCTAAAATAAAAAACATTATAAAAAATAAACTTGACTGTTTGATGTGGTCTACAGACATTTTTAGATCACTTTTAGTTAATCACAATGGCAACCTCATTAACAAGAATAAACATTTAAGCAATTCAAAATGGACATAAAAAGCAAACCGTAATGAGCTCCATCTTTCCTGATTTCCTGTGTTTGCCCCACCCTCCATTGATTTGGCAATGTTTAGCACAATCATGCTCCAATGATAAACATTATGAAATTTGGGAGCCCCTACATACACAGTTTAAGAAAACAGAGAAATCTAGGCCCGCTTGGTCTTGGACCTCATGGCATTTTCAAAATTCTTAACAGTTTCAGAAGTTTCAGATAAATTTGTTACAACAGAATGCTTGGTGTCTGAACACTCAGAATTAACATTTAAAACATTTGAATTTTCTGAAGTTTCGGATTTTACAGATATGACAATGTTATCCCAACTCTTAGAACAAGACTCTTTCTCAACAAAATCTTGTTTAGATTTAACATTTGAGTCCTTTTTCTTGATGATCCAATGATATAACTTTGATTTGGATCTTTTAAATCAACAACCTCAACAATTTTAGGTTTGACGTTTAAATTCAAATTTGATTTGACATTTGAGTTCGTATTTTTAGATTTTGAAATTTTTGTTTTTCTATTTTAAGAACATCTTGGTTGATTTTAGATGTAACAACATCTGATTTTTGAACGTAAGCGAACTTAGGACTCTTTTTATAACAAGGAGATCCTTCAGTTTGTTTATGTTTGACTTTTTGAACAAAGAAATCCTTATTGGATTGATTTTGATACTGGATTTCTTTCTCGCTCTCAGATGTCGTACCTTGTACGAATTCAACCTTATTAAACAATTTTTGGTGGTTACCATGATCATGTTTATAACGATTAGGACACTCAAATGACACATGTCCTACTTCGTTACAGTAAAAACATCTCCTCCGGTCAACAAACTTTCTAACCGGAGGTTCTTGAACACGATCACGCCCAGCTTTTTCTATTTTCAGATTTTAGAGGCTTAGGGGAACTTGGGGTTGGAACTTGCTTATATCCCAAACCATGATCATTATAACCATAGACAACTTCCCCATATATTTCATCTTTACCTATTGGTTTGGGGAGAATATTGTCCAGGAGGTGATATGCTGCTTTGAAACTGTTAAGCTTCAAATCAACCTTTTCGTTAACAGATTGTTTTAACATCAAAATTGTTTTCTCATTTTGATCAATCTTTTCCCCCAGTGTCTTTTCACATGTTTGAAGCTTAGCATAAGCTTCCTTAATACGTTTAAGCTCGTTTAGTAAAGAGTCATTAACAATTTATTCTCCACATCTTTTTCAAAACATTCTTATGAAGGAACTCACATTTTTCACATGACTTTACGTTATGAATGTTTAACGAATCATGATTAGACTCTGATTTGATTTTAACATGATGAGCAGAAGGTTTAGAGTGTACCTCGAATAACTTAACCTCTTCGACATTTATAGTTGGGATGTCTGAACTTTCTGTTTTGACTTGTTTGAGGATAGGTTCAGTTCCCTTAGCTCCAGCAACAGCTTCCTCAACTTCATTCTCAACCTTAATTTCCCTTAATTCCAATTTCAGAGGATCATAAGTAGACTGACACCATGATTCCAAAACCAATTCTTCATCAAATTCTGAACCATTATCATTATCGAACTTTAGAGTGTTCTCAAATTCTGGCAGTGATAGTTCTTTAGATTTTGACAATCTTTTCAGGAAGTTGATCAATCATTTCAAACTTTTCAGACTGATTATTTTGAACTTTAATTTCATCATCAACCTTCACAATCTTCTCAGAATTTTCAATTACCACATGCATCGTTAGCTTCTCGATGAATCGGGAGAGATTGCGACTATTGTATGTGTTGGGGTCTGATAGTATTGACAAAATGTTCATACCCAAATATTCAGGTGAAGTTTCAGCAAGTATATCAGACAACCTGTCAATGTATTCGAACTATCGTCTCTCAAACCCGATATGTTTCCTTTCACTCACAAGCTTGCAATATCTTTCGATTAAACGATCAAAGGATTCACAAGTCATCATCTCAAAATCAACAAATTCTTTCTTCAAAACTTTCATTCTGTTTCTTCTCAATGTATCTCCAATGTTAAACAAATCGAAAATTCCATTTTGAAAATTTTCAAGTTTTTTTTTTGTAATTTGAATTCAACAAATTTCAGCAACTTTTTGACTTGTTTAGGCTCGTTTATCAGCAAAACAGCAATTTCAGCAATTTTCTGACTCGTTTTAACCAGTTTTTCAGAAAATCAGCAACAAAATCAGCACGTTTCAGCAATTTCAGCAACTTTTAGCAATTTCAGCAGGTGTAATCGACAAATCAGCACGTTTCAGCAACGAATCAGCAATTTCAGCACGTTTTTGGCACTTTTCAGCTCGTTTCAGCACGATTTTGGCCTGTTTCAGCAAACTTTAACGCAAAACAGCAACTTTCAGCAAAAACAGCACATTTCAGCATGTATTTCAGCAGAATTCAGCAGCGAATCAGCAAGTTCAGCACTTAAACAGTAAGTTTCAGCATGTTTTTAACGCGTTTTGGCCCGTTTTTGCAGCAAAATCAGCAGCAAACCACACGTTTCAGCACTTTTTAACTCAAAAACAGCACGTTCAGTTTGCCGGAAAAACGAACTCGCCGGAAAAGTTAGTTAGAATAACCGGAAAAACGGTTACTAAGCCGGAAGTTCACTGGAAAAATGTGAATTCAATGGAATTATCAAAACGAACACAAACGTGTTCGTTTCAGAACTTAAGAACACATTTTCAGCAATTTTCAGCAATTTCAGCACGTTTCAGCAAATTTCAGCAACTTTCTGGTTCGTTTCAGCTCGTTTAACAACAATTCAGAACGTTAAACAGCTCGTTTAAGCACGTTTTGGCACGTTTTTGGCCTGTTTCAGCACTTAAACAATAAACTCAGCACGTTTTGACAGCAGTTCAACACTAAAAATCACTAAGTTCAGCTTATTTTAGTCCGTTTCAGCAAATTTCAGCGTAAAAACAGTACGTTTCAGCTCCGAATCAGTAGTTTCAGCGCGTTTTTGTTTCGTTTCAGCCAATATCAACTCATTTTGGCCCGTTATGCAACAAATTCAGCACCGTAATTATAAAATCAGCAGCAACAGCACGTTTAACGATTTTAATTAGTTCGTTTTACCAAAGAATTAAATTCAATGAATGAATCAGGTTTTAAAGCTCGACTGAAAAAGTTGTTAAAGACCGCCGGAAAATTCTGTTGTCGCCTGAACTTCGCTGGAAAAATCAGTTAATATGCCGGAAAAGCGGTTATTTGGCCGGAAACTCATCGGAATCGTCAAAACCTTTACCGAACATCAATTTGAACACAAATTCAATCCCAAACACACTCATGGATGAATCCTAAACCGTTCTAAACGTAAAACATCAACCGTTTATCATCCAAATCAAGTAAAAATCAAACCGATTAATATTAACACACGGAATCAAAAGCGAACACGTTAGAAGTAACGATCAAGCACGAGATTCAACGATTAGTTGTAGAATTGAGCGCCGAAAGGCTCTGAGCTTTTGGATATGCTTTCACTTTAATGAATCCGAAACAAACTTTTTAACGAGTTGAGAAATAGATCGATTCTTGACGTGAAACGAGTGTATCCTGTTATTTTCTTCCGATATCGAGCACCAAAGCTTTGATACCACTTGTAGGAAAGTGTTCGTGTCATGAACAAGACGTAAATCGATATCTATAATCAACGTGAAGGTGCGGAATCCCTAAACGTGATCGAAAACAACAAGATTTCTCATTAACTTCTCTCTATTTCTCATATATCTCAAGGTTTACAACAAGATATGACAAATATAACTACAAGTACGTTCGGGACCAAAGAGCTATGAAAACATATGTCAAAATTACTATTTATAGGGTGATTAGAGCATTTCTGGCTCATATGTTTTCAACCAGCGCATAAGTCGGGCGCATATGTTTCCGGCGGATATGTTATCCGGGCGTATATGTTATGCCCCAGAAAAATAGAAAACTGTTTTGGGCATAACTTCTTCGTTATAGCTCTGTTTTACATGCCGTTTTCACCCACGTGCTCATATTCAAATTCTCTATCGCTCCATATAATAATATCTTCATTTTCACTCCATCTAAAATGCTCAATCTTTTAGCTACTTTAAAGCTCCGCTCATCTTCATTTGACAAAGACGAAAACAATAGACGTATGCACTAACACAACCTGTAACCCCTAATGAACGAATGATTTTGTTTTCGAAAGATACCCCCCCCCCCAAATATGCACGAACATTAACCTTCTTATAAGGTACTCCCACCCCATATAAATTAAACTTTAAAAGATTATTCTTTAACCCCGGGGCCAAATAAAAACCATTTAATATCTGAACAATACCTATTATGTTAGCCTCCAACTACTCCCTTGTGTAAATGACATCATCTACACAAAATAAACGATTAATGAGAAATAAGTTCTTCGTTCTGACCAATGTGGGCCCATTTAAGTATACCTGATTCAATAAACTATAGTGAATAGAAATGGTGACAAAGGATCACCTAATGCAACTATGTTTTTGGTAACCGTTTGATGGCTAATCGGATATGTGATCTTATTGTGTCTTTGCTTGGCTCCCGATGAGAGCACATTTTACATTGACTAAGCTGATGACATGGTGGGAGACGCTGAAAGTTCAAAATCATAAGAAAGACTTGATCGGGTTGGTCTTTTATGTCATTTGGTGAAAGACGTGATTTTCAAAAAGAATCGCAACAATAAAGGAACGCTTTATAACGATATTTTGCATCTTTCTTTCTCTTGGTATAATAGTAGTGTAGGGGTATGGTACTAAAACCCGGTTCTACAACCCTAAATCTATTATGTTTGGCTTATTTTATTACATGGACTAATACAATGTTATTGGGCTGAGGGGGTTTTGTGGAGGTAACCCTAACTGGGCTAGGCCCATTAGGGTACCATGATGGTGGCCATGAGACTCTCTATATAAGGAGGTCTCCACCTCCTTATTCAGGCGTCATGCTCAATAAGAGCCACCACCACTTTTTGTGTCTGTAAACAAGAAATCCTCAGGGTATCTTAGCAGCCACCTCCACACCCCCAAAAAGCCATCGCAGGTCTCAAGCAGCTGAAGAAGAAGATCAAGACGTGGTTCGTTCATCTCGAAAATCCGTGGAAACATCGTCATGGATCAGGTCAGATTCATTTCGTGCTTCGACATTGGCGCCATCCGTGGGACGGCAACGAACTGCCCTTCGATCTTCATCTCGGCTGTCGGATCTCTCCCAGGAAAAACCCAGATCTGGAAGTTTACAGAAAAAGGCTTCAAGGCTTGTTCTATTAAAGCTCAAAAAGATTCATAGATCTAAAAAGAGGCTTCCAGATCTGGGCAAGAAGAAACGGCCTGATTCAAATGATCAGGTCTCCGGATCTGTGATGGTTTTAAATCTGCTCCGAGCTTCAGATCTACCTAGATCTGATTTACAGATCAAGATCTAGATTACAGACCTGGATTTTAGGTCTAAAGTTGCAGGTCTGACTCTAAAATTGCAGATCCAGAAATTACTAAACTTCCGCCGCCATGTACGCGCGCCCGCGGATTCTCACTCCGCAGCCGTGCATGTGCCGCCGCGGAAACCACCATCTGGGTTTTGCGCAAGAGACCTCCGCCATGCACACGCATTCACGAGTCACCACTCCATCGCCGTGCATGCACGCATCAGGCCTCGCGCCAAACTTCAAGGTTGGGAATCCTCATAATATCCCATATGGCTACGCGCCAAACTTCAAGGTTGGGAATCCTCATAATATCCCATATGGCTACGCGCCAAACTTCAAGGTTGGGAATCCTCATAATATCCCATATGGCTACGCGCCAAACTTCAAGGTTGGGAATCCTCATAATATCCCATATGGCTACGCGCCAAGGTTGGGAATCCTCATAATGTCCCATATGGCTACGCGCCAAACTTCAAGGTTGGGAATCCTCATGATATCCCATATGGCTACGCGCCAAACTTCAAGGTTGGGAATCCTCATGATATCCCATATGGCTACGCGCCAAACATCAAGGTTGGGAATCCTCATAATATCCCATATGGCTACGCGCCAAACTTCAAGGTTGGGAATCCTCATAATATCCCATATGGCTACGCGCCAAACTTCAAGGTTGGGAATCCTCATAATATCCCATATGGCTACGCGCCAAACTTCAAGGTTGGGAATCCTCATAATATCCCATATGGCTACGCGCCAAGGTTGGGAATCCTCATAATGTCCCATATGGCTACGCGCCAAACTTCAAGGTTGGGAATCCTCATGATATCCCATATGGCTACGCGCCAAACTTCAAGGTTGGGAATCCTCATAATATCCCATATGGCTACGCGCCAAACTTCAAGGTTGGGAATCCTCATAATATCCCATATGGCTACGCGCCAAGGTTGGGAATCCTCATAATGTCCCATATGGCTACGCGCCAAACTTCAAGGTTGGGAATCCTCATGATATCCCATATGGCAACGCGCCAAACTTCAAGGTTGGGAATCCTCATATCCCATATGGCTACGCGCCAAGGTTGGGAATCCTCATAATGTCTCATATGGCTACGCGCCAAACTTCAAGGTTGGGAATCCTCATAATATCCCATATGGCTACGCGCCAAACTTAAAGGTTGGGAATCCTCATAATATCCCATATGGCTACGCGCCAAACTTAAAGGTTGGGAATCCTCAAAATATCCCATATGGACACGCCAAACTTAAGGGTTGGGAATCCTCATACCACATGCTCATGCACCACATATGCTCACGCATTACATATGCTCACGCATCACATGCTCACACATATCACAGTCTACACGCACGCGCATGCAACATCTGCGCGTGGCGCATAACACATACCACAGTCTACACGCACGCGCATGCAACATCTGCGCGTGGCGCGGGACATAATACAGCTCATAAGACGCTTCACGCGCAAGCTTTATTATTCACACAGCTCATAAGACGCCTCGCGCGCAAGCTGTTATTAGTCTTATAGCTCATAAGACGCCTCGCGCGCAAGCTGTTATTACTCTTATAGCTCATAAGACGCCTCGCGCGCAAGCTGTTATTACTCTTATAGCTCGTAAGACGCCTCAACGCGCCAAGCTTTTATTATTCACACAGCTCATATGACGCCTCGTGCGCAAGCTGTTATTATTCATACAGCTCGTAAGACGCCACGCGCGCAAGCTTCATTATTATTATAGCTCGTAAGTCGCATCGCGCGCAAGCTGTTATTATTCTTATAGCTCGTAAGACGCCTCGCGCGCAAGCTTTTATTATTCACAGCTCATAAGACGCATCGCGCGCAAGCTGTTACTATTCTTATAGCTCGTAAGACGCCTCACGCGCAAGCTTTTATTACTCACACAGCTCATAAGACGCCTCACGCGCAAGCTGTTATTATTCTTATAGCTCGTTAGACGCCTCGCGCGCAAGCTTTTATTATTCACACAGTTTATAAGACGCCTCGCGCGCAAGCTGTTATTATTCTTATAGCTCGTAAGACGCCTCACGCGCAGGCTTTATTATTCATACAGCTCATAAGACGCCTCGCGCGCAAGCTGTTATTATTATAGCTCGTCAGTCGCCTCACGCGCAAGCTTCATTATTATTATAGCTCGTAAGTCGCCTCGCGCGCAATCTGTTATTATTCTTATAGCTCGTAAGACGCCTCGCGCGCAAGCTTTTATTATTCACACAGCTCATAAGACGCCTCACGCGCAAGCTGTTATTATTCTTATAGCTCGTAAGACTCCTCGCGCGCAAGCTGTTATTATTCATACAGCTCGTAAGACGCCACGCGCGCAAGCTTCATTATTATTATAGCTCGTAAGTCGCCTCGCGCGCAAGCTGTTATTATTCCTATAGCTCGTAAGTCGCCTCGCGCGCAAGCTTTATTATTCTCATAGCTTGTAAGTCGCTACGCGCGCAGGCTTTTATTACAACATGTCACCATCATGAAGAAAACCTCCCAAAACTCAAAAGACAATAAAGACAAGGCCAAAGAAAAGGGAAAAAACCGCCTCACACCTTATAAAGTCCAGCGCTCCACCTAAACGCTTGCGCGCCCAGGAGCAACGCTGGACTTGGGGGGCTTGTAGGGGTATGGTACTAAAACCCGGTTCTACGACCCTAAATCTATTATGTTTGGCTTATTTTATTACATGGACTAATACAATGTTATTGGGCTGAGGGGGTTTTGTGGAGGTAACCCTAACTGGGCTAGGCCCATTAGGGTACCATGATGGTGGCCATGAGACTCTCTATATAAGAAGGTCTCCACCTCCTTATTCAGGCGTCATGCTCAATAAGAGCCACCACCACTTTTTGTGTCTGTAAACAAGAAATCCTCAGGGTATCTTAGCAGTCACCTCCACACCCCCAAAAAGCCATCGCAGGTCTCAAGCAGCTGAAGAAGAAGATCAAGACGTAGTTCGTTCATCTCGAAAATCCGTGAAAACATCGTCATGGATCAGGTCATATTCATTTCGTGCTTCGACAAGTAGGACTAAGAAAAGCAATATTTTTAGGATTTAGTGACTTAAGAATCTTTTATTGTGCATATAATTTTTACTTTATTTTTTTATTTTCATTTTTTTTGCTTTCCTTGTGTGTTGCTATGACTGTTTCTTAATAAATTAATATCGGGTTAGGGCCAATTAGGAGTCATCGTAATTGTGTCAAGAATTATAATAAACAGAAAATAACATATTTAAAAAAAATAAATTATGTATTCATGTTTTTTAGCCTTAATCATCTTAACCACTAACTTTTCTGATCAATGTTCATACACTTGTTACAATATCATCACTTTTTGTGTGGGTGTTAGAAAGTAGAAGCATCTGACGTGTTGAAAGATTTAGGAATCTTCCGGGCGAAGAAATCAAAATGTAAAGTACTGGTGTTAGTTAATCATTCAAATCTTGTGGCTCATGCTTATGAGCAATCATGCATTGCATCTTAAAAAAAAGAAGAAAATCGTGAACATGAGTTATCATTATCCCTTTGCACATGATGTTTTTCTTTACTACATTTATATTAGATTGTATTCTTTTTAAAAAATAGTTTTGTTTGATAGCGAAAAGATATGTTTTAACTATTTTTATCTTTAAAGATTATTTACTTTCGAATTGCAAGTTCTCAAAATATCTTTTTACTTTGCTTTTCCTTTCTGTTTGTTTTTTCTTTACCATAAATCCATAATGCTTATTAAGCTTTACTGATATTTTACTTACGTATTTATGGATTCATAGTCTTTTTCTACCATAACTTACTTTTAAAATATGTTTCATATATGATTCAGTATATAATATATCAAATTTTAGATGCATATGACACCTAAAAGGTGCTTGTAGATATAAAGACGTTGAACTTGTAAAAATAAATATATGAATATATATATATATATTTATGGCCATCATTATTATTTATATAATAACAGATCAAAATAATTAAATTATACCTTATTATTATATTAGCTAGGTAATTGTTGATGGACCATATTACCATTACTTGTTAATCAAGGGTTTCCTCTTGGGTGTATATAAATACATGGAAGAGATTAATTAACATCATAAGAAAAACCTAACTCTCACATTAAGTAATTCGTGACCTCTATATCTCTCCATAATTCGGTTTTCTCAAGAACCCTAATCCCCATCACTAACATACGTCCTAAAGGGGAACTCGACCAAGCTGACTATCATGTCGTCTACATCCTTCTTCAGGCGGTTACTACTTCCCCTACTGTAACAGGTATGTTTTATTTATGGGTTTATTATAACATTCATGTTTTCTATTACATACGTGAAGAACTGATCAACAGAACTTTATATAGATTAAAAATATGTCACTAGTTTAAATATACAGCGAGATATTTGGAAATTATTGGCTACATAATTGATTTTTGTTGCATGTTGTGTTTCGTCCCCTGTTGTCTTCTCGGTAGGAAGGATTTGTTTTCGTTTTAACAGAATGTTGTTAAAAAAAATGACACCGGTGCATATTTACATCCGCGCATCTACATTTTAAAGTAAAAACATTTTTTCTAATTATTTGTATATGATACTTTCTTCACTTAAGTTGAATGAGATAAATGATTATACCCTCATCAGAAAACATGTGTGTGGACATATCCAAATAGCATATTGTCATATTTCATGTGCTATTTAAAGATGCTTAACCATATAATTAATTTTGATAGGAAAATTTTATTTATAAGATATGATTTTTAATACTATATATTATTGTTTCATATAGTATTGCATGATTAATAAAGAGAGTGATGACTGATGAGTATGCATTAAATCAACATGTATGTTAGGGTAGCTATGAATCATGTGCATGGGAGGTGGGTGAGGCATCCCAAATTAATATACTATTAATTAATTATTTTATATTAAGAGGAAAGTAGAAGTTAGAACAGTTTTCACTTGTTGAACTCTACAGTGTACATACACCACCTTGCCACAATAGGGATAGTGAAATGGACGTCACTAAACTGTAACTAAATTGGGATGGGTGAGGGTTTGGGCTGCTCTAAAAGCGAGTCGAGTCAAACCAAACTAAGCTGATTTTGGCAAGGGCTACTGCTTAAGCTCAAGTAGGTCAATTTTACTTGACTCGTAATTTCTAATAGACTGAAATTTGTGCTTAAAGCAACTTGTTTAAAGAAAAATTAAATTTGATATTATTTTATATTAAAACTTAATATAATTAATATTATGGTAATAGGCTTACTCATAAATCATAATTAGAACTCACTTGTAACTTATAAAACAATAAAACTTTGGTTTAAGTTATATGAACCAAGTGAACGAGTTAATTAGCTTGAGGTTGACTTGTTTATGATCCTAGCCTACTTAGTTCAGCTCAACTTGTTTGCAAACCAAATTAACTCTACAGAACTTATTTATAAGCAAGTTGATTTCAAAAAGAAAAAAAAGAGAAAAAAAAAATCAAGTGAGTTACGAGAGACGGACTTTGAAAAATGATGGTGCTTTTCAATTATTTGGTTTGTTTCGAAGATTAAAAAAACTCTTATAATTTGAAGCATTAGTTGGGGCCGGATTGTCGTCATTGCCCATTATTCCTTTTTTTGCCATTTACATGAAAGTTGTGTTTCTTCCCAGTGATTTTGTGTAGATGATTATTTTATTTCGTTATGTTTAATCTTATGTGTACTTGATTACTAAGTTAAAATGACGGTTGAATTAAGGTGCGTTTGTGTTAATTAATCATTATTTCATTATTGTATGAGGAGCTATGCAAAAAATTTAAAATCTAGTGTCGTTTTCAATAGTATATATTTAATAGTTAATAGTTATAGTTTCATGCATAAATATCTCATATCTCTTACTCTTGTTGAAATAGTAAGAAGATCAGAGCCGTCTTTGAGAATTTATATAACTCGGTTAAGTTAAATAAAAAAGATCCGGTATAGGCCTTAATGGGTAACAAAATATTTAAGCTAACTTTTTAAAATGAAATTAATGTTATAGCAATAAAAATGACGAAAATAAATTAATAAAATCAAATACAATAATAGCTAACGACTAACTGATGACCTGTAACTTCTATATACTTAGAAATTTAGAATCTTCTGACCTAATAAAGAATATATATCACTCAAGTAATTATCAAAATATCCAATTGTTCGACTGACTAATGGAACCACCATAAAATAAAATAATCAAGTAAAAATTTAAAATCAGGCCTTGGTGAGTCACTGAGTTGATGTGGTGGAGGTCGGTGTTCTGTTAGGCGACGCCGTCGATGGTGGGCTGCTGAAGATGGTGGTTACTGGTGGCAGAGAACTAAAGGAAGGGTTAACGAGTACGAAGAAGCGTCGCCAGAACTCAGATGCCTTATTTTAATCATCGTTTTCTTTTTTGTTTTTAACTGATTCTTAGCATATTTTTTTTATTGTTGATTTTGCCATTTTTGTTTAGGCCCAATGACTTAAATTTTATTTAATAGATTATAAATAAAAAAAAATTTAGGACACCTTAAAAAGGTATCAAAGTTTAATTATAATACATAAGAATTATTTTAATATATCTATTACTATATATAAATACATATTAGAGAGAAACTATGAAAATGTTGAAAGTTGAAGAGATTTTCAATCATTGAAGCGTAAGGTACAATCTATTGAAACACACAAGTATAAGCATATTGAATAACCTGGCTAGGTCAATCTTCGGGGACAACACATCAATTTTGAAGTAGTGTTGATGAATATGAGAATTTCGTCTAAAGAGAGAAGACTGATTCCTTTTTTCATATGACTTTGCTATGGTTTTTTTTTCTCTTTTCTTCTTACCGTTGAATAGTGATCAAAGAGGAAGCGCTTCATGTTATCTTTTCTTCAATTCTGAACCATGAGTACTCTAAGGAGGAAATCTCAAAGGTCCCAAATTCAAATTTCAAATCTCTGCTATTAGCTCACACCTTCTACACTCGATCAACATTTTGAATTTTGAGATTGAGACCTAAGGTAATTTCTTTTTCTTTTTTATTGGTTTTCTATTTTCAATTCTGATTTATGTCTTTTAACTCACATCTTCTTTCATATATCATGTTGCTTTGCCGCCTCCGTTTTTCAAAGAGCAAATCACCTAAGAAGATAGAACCTGATTAGATTACTTTATATTGATTGAAGAACATATTATTTTTAATTATTATTATTAATATTACTATTATTATTTTTGCATGAATAAGCACGTTTGTCCGATGGATTAGTTTTGTTGCTATGGTATGTTATCAAATTTTCCAGTCATTTGTTATTTGAAATAAGAAGTTTTGCTATGAATACATTTCTAGGTGTTTGTTGAAATGCTTGCACTAAAGTTTTGTAGTTCGTTAACATGTTAACCTTTATTTCTAGGCTCTAGCTATTGGATTTTGTTGGTTCAAATTCTTGATTATTGAAGCTTGATTGTTTATCATATTGCAAATTTAGTATTCATTTTCTATTCTTATTGCATGTAATTTTATATTCATATTCTAATGCAGCTGGTTATATTATTAGGTTTTGGAAGATGATTTTCATCTAAAGCTTATTGACTGGTCTTCTTATAATGCGTTGGTTGTGGGATTTTGCAATTGTGTTTGGAATGCTAGTTGTAGTAAGGTTAATTTTAAACTTGATTAAATGTTAATTTTATCTTATCTTACTATACTAATAAACAAAAATAATGATGCTTAGTTGTTCTAACCACATTCAATCCTAACATAAATCTTCAAATCTCTCTTCTCTTAAATTCATGTTATTCAATGATCATGGGTGAAAATAGTTTGACCCATGAGTTACCACATTTTCGATATATTTGAAGATATTATATACACATTAATGACCATTTATAACAATTTAATATCTAAAATATAATTATGTTCAATATATACCTTAGTTTTTATTAAAGAAGTCAACATTTTTTAACAATAAGGGCTCGTGAATTCAATTTGAATTACGCAAAGCTTCTCACGTCATATATGTATAAAGTTTTAATTATGCTATTTAATTTAAATTTCCAATTGTGTGATTATTTAACTTCAAATCTTAAATTTAATATTCTAAGCATAATCATTCTAAAATAACTTTTAAACATTAAAACCATGATTAATTATACATGAAAAATTTGGAGTCATACAATTCATGTTTTTTTTCTGAAAAATTATAAATCCGAGTTGTTCACTTTTATGGAAACCGTCAATTCCTTCTTCTTCATAAACACCTATCATATAATCAACATTTAATCCGTCTCTGTGTTTCCCATATGAATGTAAATTTGAGATTCTGGCATTCTTATTGTTTGTACAACATATTTCATTTTTGCACCTTTAATTTTATGTTTTTATTTCAAATAATGGACTTTATTTTATTTTATTATTTTTATTTAACAAATATCGTGTAATACACGGATTCAAAAGCTAGTATTATGTATAGATTAGTATTGAATCCTGATGATAATGAAAGTTAAATGCAAATGTTGGTAACAAAATTGTGTGATTTGGGATTGATTATATCTGTTCAACTGGGTAAGCACAACTTGGGACTAATCTTGTTGTTGTGACCTGTAATGGAAAAGTCCATGCAGTTTTCTTGGTTTTATTGTTTTTTTTTTCTGTTTATGTACATGATGATAAATCTTAGCAGAATGAACTACTCGCGTGCAGAATAGTAATTCATTGTGTTTGTTTTAGAAATTGAAAATATGATTCGCTGTTTGACACTAGACTTCTAAATTTTATTCTTATAGCATATCAGTGCAGAAAATTTTTTATTATATATTTAAACATAATGTGTGCCTTTTATGAATAATCGTTATTCAAATGGAGAATGTAATTCATTGTTTGATACTTTGATTTCTGTTACTCTAATCAAGGCCCACCAAAGAAAAAAAGGAAAATAAAAGTAAACAGTAGCATGAAATTTATAAAGTTATAATAGTCATGCATTCTTTATGAATGATAGAATGCACATTATACTATATATTAACGCAAAACTTGCTGCTATAGTAATTTTGAGGAGGTTTAATTAGTGGCTGTTACGTGGCAGCCATTAAGTTTCTTTTTTTTAATATTTTGAAATATATTTTAGTATTTAAAAACTGAAAGCAACAATGATAACAATGTTGGAAGTTGGTGTGGTGGTAGTGTAGTATGGTGGCAATTGGCAGGTCATGAGTTTGATTCTTTGCTCAAAGCCTTTTTTTTGGCTCAATTTTTGTGTTTTCTTTAAATAGAAATAGATTTTTGTATTTATAGATTTCTTACTAAATCAAGTAATGGGAAGGGTGGTGTGGTGGTAAAGTTATTATAACGTACTATGTTTTATGTGTGTTTAAATCATATAACCGGCGCGATTTTTGCAAGAAGGGTAATAGACGATAAGCATTGGTGTTAAACGTACACCAAATTGCCTAGCTAAACATAGCACCATAAATGGAAGGAACTTTTGTAACAATTAATAAATCGCTGCCTAGCTAAACAAAGAAACAAGTACAACGAAGGTACGCCGATGTAACCGCCTGCCTAGCTAAACGGAGAAACAACTACAACGAAGGTACACCGCCGTAACGCGCCGGAATAACACCTAGTACGTTTTTATTGCTTGAATAATTGTATTAATGAGATGGTGTTAAATTTCCTCTAACCACATTGTTGCACTCGGTCTATTTACCGATTTCTTTTAAATATAAATAGTTTTTTTTTTCCTTTTGATTTTTGCTTAAAACAGCCCTAACCTATTGCTTATAGCTTCGATGTTATCTTTAGGAAGACGAGACAAAAATATACTTCAACGTGATACTCATACACTAGAAGATTTTGTTAGTAAACTAAGTGGTTATAAATCAGAGGTAACTGTTTCCTAAAATTCAGTTTATTATTATTAGTTAACATAAATTAATACACACTGTAGGTAACGTGTATGACCACAAGATAGACGTTATAGGTGACGTGTAGGACCATAGGATAGACATATAATGACGTGAATGATAATATCTGCTCTTCAATGTTACATGCGGAATCCATAACAAGGTGAAACACACAAGGAAATCTCTTTAATCAGCTTATATTACTTGGTAACATCAAAGTACAATCATGATATGACAGTTTACAAATCTGGTACTCTATGGACAACTTGTTCTAAGCGTATAAGGAAACAAACCTATTTATAGGCAATCCAGGGACTTATACGCCGTGCATCTTATACGGCACATAAGTTATGCGGCGTGTAAGTTACACGTCGTATAACCCTATATGTCCTAACATTACATATATTCCAACAGCTATCTATACATACAAGACCTAAGCAATAGACATTATGCACTAACAAACTCCCCTATATTACCAAAATGTGACAAAATGAACATGCTAGCATATAAGTATGTAGCATATAAGTTCTACAACGTACATGCTTTACACGGCGTATAAGGTATACGGCGTGTAATGGCATACGGCGTATAAGAATTTATACGTCGTATAAGTACAAAGATTACTTTTACGGAGACGTTTTATCCAGGGTTATACGCTGTGTAAGGTATATGGGGAACACTTATGTGGTGTATATGTTATACGACTTGTAATGTTATACGTTTAAAAGATATACGTCGTATAGGTCCAAAACTAGTCAATTTTGCAAATTTGGATGTGCCAATGAAGGTGTAAAGTTCTGAAACTTTGGGAAACTGAACCAACCTAAGAATATTATGTGTGAACATTTGGCGAAGTTTGGACGGATAAATCTTCTGAAATGATGAAAAGTTGGTAGAAAAGAGATGAAATTGTGATTTTCCAAGTAGATAACGAGGCTAATGTTCTGATACCACTTGTAAGAAGCCTGTAGGATCCTAGGATAGACGTGTACGAACTTGTATGATGATATCTACTCTCCAATGTTATGTGCGGAATTCATAACAAAGGTGAAAAACACAATAATATCTCTTTAACTCTTTATATTCATCAACAGCAGCAAAGTACAAAGGAAGATGACAAATATCAATACATGTACTTTTTGAACCCCAAAGGTATGAATGCATATGTCAAACCACCTATTTATAGGTGAGTTTGAAGTTTATACGCCATGTAACTTATAAGACGCGTAAGTTATGCGTAGTGTAAGTTATACGACGTATAACTCATATGCTTTCAAAGACATTTCAAGCATATTCCAATGGTCTTGATGTCTAAGCAGTAGACATTCATGCACTAACAAAATCCCCCTTGGATATTTCTTAGCTTAGACTTGGTCTTCAAACTCTTACACAATTTTCAAAATATTAATAAATCATCGAGATCGAAGACCTTTATACGCTATGCCTTCTGAACTTCTAACAAATTTGACATTTTAGTCTTTCCTTTTGGCTTTAAAGCGGGTCTTATACCTTTTAAGAATCGATACTTTAACAATGAAGCTCCTATGTTGTAAACTTGACGTTATGCCTTGAGCTCATCTTCCTCTTTCTTTTGGTCAATAGCCAATTTCCTTTGCGCGCTCTCCTTCAAGATAGCATACAAGAATTATACGTTGATATTTGTTGTGCTTGATCCATTCAATTTCTCGATTTTTGAAAAACTTATAACACTAACGTATATGTATGAAGAGCGTATAAGTTTATACGTCGTATAAGTGTTATACGGTGTATAATCCTGACTTATATGAGGGTTTAAGGTTGACTTATATGGGCGTATAAGATATACGTTGAAATTTATATGGAGATGCTTATACGTTGAAGTTCTTATGGAGAGGGTTATACGGGGAAACTTATGCACCGTATAACATAGAGGTGAACATTTTGGCAAGAATTTGTGTGAAACTGAATATGTAGGAGATTGAAACTTTAAGAAACTGGTTTAGACTTGCAATATGACATGTTGTGATCATTTGGTGAACTTTTGAAAGATGAAATCAAGGTAGAAAAGAGACAAAACTTGTGGTTTCCAAGTTGGTATAGAGACCAATGCTCTGATACCACTTGTAGGTGGCGTGTAGGACCATAGGATAGACATATAATGGCATGTGCAATAATATCTACTCTTCAATGTTACGTGCGAAATCCATAACAAGGTGAAACACACATGGAAATCTCTTTCATCATCTTATATTACTAACAGAGTTACAAATTTTGTCCTTTAAACATAGTGAATTTATGGACTAGGTCCTTTAAAATGTTTACTTTCACTCATTGTCCTTTATACGATAAGTTGTCTTGCTTTTAGTCCTTTTGACTAACGGCCATCCAAAATCTCCGTTAAGTCTTGGCATGTGAGGGTAATAATGTAATTTCATGTTTTTTTAATTAAGGTAAAACAAATTATTTCTCTTTAATACTAATATAGAATACACATTAAAAACTCTATAAACCCACTGCAACAATCACCGTATCCCACATCCACCACTGAGCATCTCTACCGATACCATTACACCACCACCATTCCGACCACCGTTACAACCCATTTACACAACCACCATTCTGGTCACCATCATCATCCTTATCAAAACCTCCTTCTTATTTCACCCTTTAACCCTAACCCATCAACAAAGAAATCGGATGAATAATCATAGATTGTTGATTAGAACCTACTGATAGAGATTATAATTTCTGCTTGATCATCCTCCTCTCATTCATCTAATATAAATATCCAAAATACAATCTTCTATCTTTGTCAAGAATATTCACCATTAATTATAATTACAGGGAAACTAATATAGGCTAAATATAATATAAGTCTATTACACCCCCGCAGTCGAAGCGGGAGGAGAACGAATGCTGAGACTGGAGCAAAAGTCTTCAAATAATGTGCGCGTTAGACCTTTAGTAAAAATGTCAGCTATCTGAAATGGAGATGGAACATGTAGAATACGTACTTGACCCCGTTGTACCTGTTCACGGACGAAGTGTACCAGAAGCAGCACCTAACTTACCATTAGTATCAACCGAGGTGGCAACAGGTTTACACGTCTGCATTCCGGCCTGTTGTATGATATCACGAGCATAATTACTCTGTGAAAGAAACATAGTATTAGCTGTACGAATTACCGAAATCCCGAGAAAGTAACTAAGATCACTGAGATCCTTCATGGCAAATTCGGAGGCCAAGTTGGCAACTAACTTTGTGCGAAGACTATATAAGGAAGTGGTTAAAAGAATGTCATCGACATATAATAGGAGATATGCCAATTCGGTCACGGAGTGCAAAATGAATAAGGAGTTGTCACACCCACTTTGTCGAAAACCCAAGTTCATAACATAATCCGTGAACTGTTGATACCAAGCCTGAGGTGCTTGCTTGAACCCATATAAAGACTTCTTAAGAAGACACATATGATTTGGGTAGGCATGGTTACGAAAACCCATAGGCTGATACATGTAGACCGTTTCATTCAATTTCCCGTGTAAAAAAGCATTTGTAACATCCAGCTAATGCACGGGCCACGAACGAGATAAATCAATAGATAAAACGGTTCGTATAGTCGCCGGTTTAACTACCGGGCTAAAAGTTTCTCCACAATCAATGCCTACATGCTGTGTTCGACCATCACAAACCAACCAAGCCTTATAACATTCAAGTGTGCCATCCGAACGAAACTTATGTTTAAACAACCACATGCAACAAATCACATTCATTTGTGGGTGACGTGGGACCAATTCCCAAGTCTCATTTTCAATAAGGGCATTAAACTCGTTGGTCATGGCAGTGTGCCATTCTGGTGTGGACAAGGCATGGGCGGGGTTTTTGGGAATTGGAACAATGGTTTTTACGGATAAATTAAACATTTTCTTAGGTTTGAGAATCCCATCCATGGCTCTAGTGCGCATGGATTAGGTAGAGGTATTGGTATTTTGAGCAGGTTGTGTAGTAGTAGGCTCGAGGTGGGGTGATGAAGCCGTGGCCTCTGTTTGACGATGGTGGGATGAATTCGATGGTATGTGTGTGCTGGAAACTGTTTGTGTGGGTGTTATTATATTTTTGGTTGGAGTGGGTAATGATTGGGATTGGGAGTTTGAGTGGGTTGTTGGGCTAGGGGATGGGAAAGTTGGGCTAGATGGTGTAGTTGGTGGTGAGTTGGGAGCTGCCAAAGGTAGATTATTGAGGAAAATGGGTGATAGAGTTTGGGGTGTGGTAGTGGAAGTGGAAACGGGGGATGGGTCAATTTGTGTCCAAAGGTGCGGATGAGGGGGGGGGGGTAGAGAGAAATTCATAAGACCGTGGGGCGGAAGATGGTGAGATCGAATACTTTTGAGCAAACGGAAAGATTGTTTGGTCAAAGACGACGCGTTGGGAAATAATAAGTTGGTTTGTGTGTAGGTTCAGACACTTATATCCCTATAAAGACACAAGGTGAGGAGCGGTGGGCAAGTTTGTGAGTTAAGGTGGATGGGTGAAGTGGGTAGCAAAGCGATCCAAAAACTCGCAAATGGTGATAAGCGTCATGTCTATTATAAAGAAGTTCGGTCGGTGTTTTGTAAGTATGTAGTTTGCTAGAGGGAATATTAAGGAGGTAAGTGGCCATGTCAAGGGCATGGTGCTAAAACGAAGGAGGGAGGGAGGCATGAGCGAGAAGCGTACGAATGATGTTATTAATGGATCGTATTTTACGTTCAGCTTTCCCATTTTGTGATGAGGTGTGTGGGCATGATATACGGAGAATCATGCCATTTAGATCACAAAATTGTTTAAACGATGAATTTATATATTCGGTTCCATTATCACACTGGAATGTTTTTATTTTTCAAATTGAGTTTAATTTTGTTTTGAGAAGGTATTGAAAGTGGCGAAAACATTAGACTTTTTGGCCAATGGGAAAGTCCATAAGAAATTAGTTAAGTCATCGAGGAAAAGTATATAGTAACGATGGCCGCCGGTGCTAATAACCGGCGATGCAAGTACTAGAAGACTAAATGGTAATTTAACGCTTTTTCCAAGTACACACGATTGACAAATTGTCTTATTAAACTTATTAAAGGAAATAACATTAGATTGTTTTAAGGAATGCGATAAAGCCGGTCCGGGATGCCCGAGCCGTTGGTGACACAGTTGATGAGAGATAGCAGCAAAAGTTGACGGTGAAGTGTAATGTATAGACTTCGATGGAAGCAGAGGATGGAGATCACCGTTGCTGTTGCATCGAAGGATAGGGATCCGAGTCTTGAAATCCTTCACAAGAAAACCAAAAGAGTCAAATTCTATTGAAATCCAATTGTTAACGGTGAGTCTACGAACCGAAATAAGGTTTTGTATATGTTTAGGAGCGAGAAGGACATTATTTAAACTAAGGGGCGGGTAGGGAAGGGGTAGGTACTCATTGCCTTGTCCGGTTACCGGAATGGTTGTACCGTTTCCAACTGTGATATTATGTAATATGCCATTATTGAGAAGAGACTGGAAATTATCTGGATTTTTTGTCATGTGAGAAGTTGCCTCGGTATCCATGAGCCACTGATCTTGTCACACCCCGACCAAAGGCGGCGGAACATGCCGAGGTGTAACGATTGTCCATAAGCACATGACACTAATTAAAGTGACAGTATTTAATAAACTCATTTCATTTCACAACATCGAAAATGTCACATAACAATTATCCATAAAATAACCATAAACAAGATATCATAAAATATGGCAAATTTGATATTGTTCATTTTTACTAATATCCTAAGGTCTTTGATGTCGTTTTCTTCACAATCATAAATCAACCAAGATACAAACCTGCAACATTTCATAAAATAAAGTTTGTCAACACAAAGGTTGGTGAGCAATTCATAAGTTTAATCATATTAGTATATAATAAAGATAGCCACAAAACTTGCATACGAAACGATAAATAAAAGTGGTAATTTGGATAAATAGATATCGCTAAACACATTAGCGACACCTAGCTATAAGGGGATGCCAAATAGTCTAGGATTTTATAGTTATCGTTAATTGCATTACGTTAACGACACCTTGCTATAAGGGGATGCCAAATAGTCTAGGATTTTATAGTTCCACCAACCAAAAGCGATAAACACATAGGCATATAAGCATAGAACACCAAATCGAACAATTATTTAGGTAAAGTATACAACTACGTTTGTGGTTTAAGATTCAAATATAAAGCATTTTGTTGAATAAGTATGAAATGTCACCCCCAAAATAAAAGATGGAAAATGGGGTATGAAGTACTCACCTTCAAGTAGTAAACTTGAAAGATGATAATTTGGAGATTTGTCGGAACGACGAGTTTAACGCACAATGCCTAAAAAGAAAAGAAGTCTTGAATTTAGAAAGGTTGTCTTGAAGGTCTTTAAACAAAATAAATGTTGAGAAATGTAAATAATTAAAGTTCAAGGTTTAAAATGTAATTATTTAAGAATTTATAATAATAACCCTTTAAAATGTAAGTTTGCTCGAAACCGGGTTAAAGTATCTAACCTTAATATTTACTCAACCTATGTTAAGTAATAAGGTGGGTAAAATGCAAGAATGTCCCTTTGGAATAAAGATACTAAAACGGTTTTTTTTTTATCGAGTGTTCAGGTTGTCGGTTCGGGTCTTGATAATTGGTCAAACCCAAAGTTAACTTTCCAAAATATTGAATGTTATGAGATAACTCAATAAAATTTAATAAGACTTAACCAAGTATGTAGCTCCATTGTTTTAGAACTAACAACACACGTTAAGCGAGTGTTCGGTTTTGTCGGTCCAAACTTTGTTGTGAGATCAAGTTGGATCCAACATTTCCAAGTACTTAAGAAAATATTTAAAAATCAATTTGTAACTATTTTTAAAGCAATATACAAGTCTTGATGGCTAAAAAAAAACACACTTGTATGTCTTAAACGAGTAAGAATCGGTTTGGTTTCCACATGTCCAAACACTAAAGAACTTGTATAATAATGTACAAATAAAAAAAATACTTTAAGTTTTACAACCAAAAGTTAACAATAAAGTCTTTAAACAAAAGTTCGGTTTTCGGTTCGGATCGTATTTCGGGTTAAAACCAAGGTAAGATTCTACAAACCCATAACCATAGAATTTGTAAAAATGATTTTAGAAACTTAGATCTAACAATAAGTATGTTTAAACAATTATTTAACAAAACTAGTAACAAAGTTCGGTTTACGGTTTAGAGCTATTTACGGTTAAACCGAAGCATGGACTCTTAAAAACCCATAACCATGGAACTTGTAAACATGACCAACAAACTAAAATAAGCAAGATTAATATGTATGAACAAGTTATATAGATGTATATATATCAAGGACACGAAGTCCTCCATAAAGCCTTGCCTTATGAGGTCCGAAACCTCACCGACCGGAATCGGAGAAGTAACTACCAAAGGTAAACAAGGGGTGTATATTATATATATGTTGCATAACCATAAACAAGTATTAATAAGGCTACATAAACTAATTAAGATGAAAGACTAAAAATCTTCAAGAACACTTAAGAAGATAACCTTGAATCTTTGATGTTTGAGAGAGTTTTTTTTTTTGTTTGGAGTTGTAGCAAGGGAAAATGAAGAGGAAAGGTGGTGTATATATAGGGTAATGTTGGTGGTCAAATATGGGTGTGAGACACAAGAGTTTTCATGCAAAATGGATCAAGACAAAAACACAAAACAACAAAAAAAATAAAAATAAAATAAATAAATAAATAAAATAAATAAATAAATAACTAAATAAAAATAAAAATAAAAGTAGGATGTTTCAAGACCAAACAAGTGTGAAACAATATTATAACATAAATCCATCATCTTGATTATAACATAAGCTTCGGTTTACAAATCGGGTCGGTTTACATAATAAACAAATACAAAAACGAATACAAACAAGACCCGAAATTGGCGAATGTCACAAATCTGGCGGGTTAAGCGACATAGTGCAAAGCGCTTGTTCAATGTTTGTTGGGGTGTAGGCTGCCACATGGGCCTGATTGGGCCGTGCTCCAAGTAGGCCTGCTCCCGGTGGTCCATTGTTAAAAGAGGCGGGTCGAGGTGTTTTTGGGTAGGGGCATGGTGGGTTGGGCCATTGGTGTGGGTAATGGGATTGTTGAAATTGATGGGTAGCCCATGGTGGTTGTGAAGTCCAAGCCTAGGTCCCACCTTGTGTAAAGTGGGAATTACCAAAAGTTCCATTATGATATTGTGAGGCACCCGTGGCTCGACCAAAAGACTGCCGCCCTCGACCACGGCCACCACGGTATCGACCACCACAACCGCGTCCTCGGTATGAAAAATTAAGCCGATAATCATTCGGTGGGTTAGGGTTGTCGGATTTATTAGTTGTCGTGTGTAGTGCCGTTCCGACGGTGACCGCTGCGGCATCTTGAAGAGATTTTCTGGTTACCTCGCGCATTAGTCTAGAACGAGCCGCATAGAATGACGGTAATGGCTCCATGTTTTGTAAAAACATACCGATTCCTTTATACTGCTCCTTCAGGAAGTTGTCAAGACGGGTGGTGGCGAACTTGTTTTTAAGATGGATTGCACGGGAAGCTTTATTGTCGGTGAAAATATCAGCGAGGGCTTTCCATGCGGCGTGAGCCGTTGTGTTTTTCTTCAAGATGGTACTAAGGAGATCGGTGGAGATAGTCCCATAAATCCATTGGAGGACTATGGAGTCTAGTCGTTCCCATGAGTCGATGGCTGGTGGAGGTGTTTTTGGATCTGTGGTATCCTTGCCGGAGGAAGAAGTAGGAACCGGCGGTTTGGAGGTGGTAATATGGTCATGAACCATGTAAGCTTTGCAATGAATTATAAATAACTCTGACCATGTTGTGTATTGCGTAGATTCCATATCCAAAGTTATGGGAATGAAATTATTGATGTTTGTCACCGTAACGGCGGGATGAAGTTTGCTATCCATGATGAGGAAGATGAGTGGAGGGGAATAATGGCCAGGATAGTTGGAAAGGGTTTAAGGAGGTATGATACCATGATAGAGATTATAGTTTCTGCTTGATCATCCTCCTCTCATTCATCTAATATAAATATCCAAAATACAATCTTCTATCTTTGTCAAGAATATTCACCATTAATTATAATTACAGGGAAACTAATATAGGCTAAATATAATATAAGTCTATTACCTACCTTCATATGATTAACCACTCCAGCAATACACATAATAACAGAAGAAAGCGTTGATGAATGCATTAATTTAGGCAGCCACACATTGGATATAATATCAGGAGGGTTAGGCGGCCTCCAATTAGTTTTTCTATCCAAAGTTCATTGACCCATCAACGACACATATTGTTAATTGATCACTGAACAACAAGAATCAGGGATGTAACTGGCCGATTGGATTGATAAACTCAAGAAATCGTGAAAAAGAACTAGAGTGGGTTGTAGATAGAGAGCGAAGAGAAAAGGATTTTGCGGCAGATTTAAACGAATGACATCGCCGATCTAGAATTGTTGGCATGTGGACTTAAGTGGTCTTATGATAAATGTGAATCAGCATCGGGTGTAAATAATAACTAGGTTAGTAGTTAAGTTAAATTAGTTTAACTTATTATTATAATACTTAATTATCTTTTTTGGTTTTTATGCAGCTTTTTGTTTGGAACCAACATCCAACACCTGTATTGAAATACTGTGAACGTACAGCTTCTGTGAAAGAAATTTCTTGGTCTCCACATATTTAAACAGGGTTTATGTGAAGAAAGATCATTTTTGTTTGGGAGAATGAACCAACACAAGCTTGCATTGTCCACATACATTCATGAGGTATTGTGTAAATTGAGCATTTGAAGATTATTATTATTATTATTATTATTATTATTATTAGTGAAGTATATGAAAGAGCATGATCATGCTTTAGACTGAATATATGCGGTGCTGACAACAGTTTTGACTAAAAAGTCAATCCTGCAATTAACTTAGAAGCTATAATTTATTAGTTAGATGCCAAGTTAAAATTAAAAAGAAAAACAAAGAAACACCACATGGTCGGTTTTGGTAATTGAGTTTCTTTTTTTCTTTTTTTATTTTAACCCGGTAGTGTTTGTAACCCTTCTCGAATTGGATTAACGGGAGACTAGTCCCTCTTGAATCGGCCAACCATCCTTGTTCTTGGTTAATATCAATTTTATATATTATTTTCCAGGCTCTATCAGAGTGTGTCTTCAGTTGGGTAAAAACATAATTCAGTTTATACAGTTGCAGCTCAACCCGAGGCCGTTCCTGCATGTTCTAATCTGCGGGTTTATTTTTCTTTTGGTTTCTGTGAGTTATTTTAGGCTCCTTACATATGTTTGTTGCAGTTGAGGTGTTTAGGTAGTCATGCTCATTTTGAATGATTTTACTCAATTTGTGACTAACAGGTCAAACTCTTAAGTATAAAATAAAACTTAATTTATATTGGCATAATACTTCTATTGATGTTTTTATATACCTATAGCTTTTGAAAGATGTTCAAGTGATAGTTTTCGTTGCTACTATGAAATCAAACTTGAATATATAATATGCAGTTACAAAAATATACAAATTGGTAAATTAGAAATGTTTGTAGATATAGTGATAGGATGTAGTTGCAGCTCAAGACAAGTATGTACTCATGGTGCTCAATGATCATGAACTAATGATAATTATTTGTTCTAGAGTTAGGGTTCGATTCATTACTTACAAGTTACAAGAGTCGATACAGGCTATATTGTATCTAGAGTTAGGGATCTGGCGGTCGGTATGACCCCCACCCAGCAAATTGACCAGATTATAGGTTTATATGGTTCAGCCTACGGTTGATAGTTTTAAAAAAAAAATCAGGTTTAACAGTTTGACTACTAGAATGGGAAAAGAAAACAGGAATCCTCACTAACACAATATAACTCTTATTAACTCCAATTCATTAGGATCTCACCTTTGTTAACAGTCAAGCTACATTAAACAATAATTAACTTGATTTTGATGTCTGCATGAGAAATGTTTGTAGATATAGTGATAGGATGTAGGAGGTGGCCGAAGGCATGGGGTGAGGAGAGAGATGTGATTTCTTTTCTTTTTTTTATTTTAATATTAAAAACTGACACATAATTTACACACACGGTGGATCTGTTAAATGATAGGGAAGAAATTAAGTGAATCTGGAAATAAACCATAGAGAAGAAAGAGAGAACGAGAATATTTATATGTACAATGAAAAACCAATATTTCATTGTGTACTATTTTTTTCTTTCAAAGCTACTAGAAACTTCACTTGTATTTGTGCTTTTTTATTTTAAAAATTACGTTTTTTTTGTATTTTCTGTATTTTATATTTCTTTTTTTTTTAAAGTTTAATGAAACTTGAACTTTGTATTTAACAATTATATTCAGTTATGCTTGTTAAGTAAACTAACATAAATAAATAACAATAGTAATTAACCAATAATTGCAGAGCCGTCTTTTGGGTAAGCCAAATCAGGCAACGACTTTAGGCCTCCAGTTTTATAGGACCTCAATTTAAAAGAACGCATATGTATTTTGGGATTTTGAAAGTAGATTTTTTTAGAATTAGTAATTAAGTGATGAGCCATAAGTTAAGGAGTAATGCCTTACATCCATAATCCCTATGTATCATCCATATTCCATAATTCTTGGATACTCTCTAATGTTATAAGCATAAAAAAAATGCTTCAAAAGTTTAGATATTTTTAGGCCTCCGACTAAGTTGAGCCGGCCCTGAATAATTGCTTTATCACCAACCAAGCCCTCAACCAAGCCCCTCCCATTACACATCTTTTGGGTATCCATGAGTGATAAAAAAAAGTATGTCTATGTGTCGCTTGCGTGGCAACACTTTTTTCATAGCCAAACCCCTAACAAAGGCCCCATAACGCATTTTCTTATGAACAAGTTCCTAATCCTTGTTATGTTACTCTTGTATTTCTTCATGTAAAGTGATGGTATCAACAAGAAGCTATATTCAATCGTTTTGAAACACAATTATACCAAACTAGTTTTTCTATCTATCACATTGCGCCGGGCACCCCATCATTGAAAAACAGGCGTTGGTAAAACCCGAGCATTACGACAATGAGTCGACACGAATTTGGTCAGCATCAGCTGCGCTCGTCACCATATAGACACCATTGGTAAAGTTTGAACGTTAAAATCCAAAAAATTAATTCATCAAATTAACATATAAAAACATTAACATATAAGAAAACAAATATTAAAGACGATGCTTATTTGGTTGGCAAACCCGGGCGATGGTAAAAACCCAAGAGTTGTTGGTCCTGCTTTCCGAGCATTGAGGCGGTAACTTGACATGAATTCAGTCGGTTTTGATTACGTACGTTACGATACCAGACCTAAAAAACGAAAAAAATATAAAAGTTGAGGTGGACCAACGACCATTTGGGGGCGGGGGGTCGGTAAACTTGTGTATTGGTAAACCTGAGCGTTGCCAGTCATGGGCTTTAAATAAGGCCGTGAGTCTACGCGTACTCGGTCAGCTTTTTTCAGGTTTGTTATGATATAGGAACTAAAACAAAAAAAATTGACGTTTGGTCGGTTCCATTACATTCATTATGACAATTGAACTAAAAACACAAAATTCGTCAACCAATACGGTGCTGTCAAATGGCCCAATAGGCACTTGCGGTATCAAATTTCATCTTTATATATATAGTAATTAGTTTAGTTCGAAACTTTGGTCTTCACATGTTTAAACAACCTAATTTATATTTTATATTTAACGCATGTCCATACAAAAATTAAGAGAAGTCTTAGACAATATATCACAAGAGAGTTGATAAACCAACAGAAAACGAGTACCGCATTTAAAATTGTCTCTACCGCTACATTGCGCGGGATTTTTCTGTGTGTGTGTGTGTGTTTGTAATTCTTGGCTCCCAAAAAAATCATGTCTCACAGCTTGCACACCCTCAAGACCGACCATGAAGAAGATGAATCTCCTTCGATCTAGATCTGGTTTGGTGATGTCGCCTTTCATGTCCTTAACCATAGGGCTTTTTGCAACCATAAGAAAAATTCGTTACCCTGGAGTCGTATCTTTGAGGACACTAGGACGTTTAAGTCAGTCGAGGCCTCATTATTATAAATATTGTAAGTATCAATTATTGAGAGTTTTAGTAAGGAAGAACCACTCGCATATGTTAGATCGAAATGTCTTACAAATTACTCTACAAATGAAATTAATAAGCTAATTGTGAGAATCAATTAGAGTAATTATACATACAAGTAAAGTAATTATGTAATTACATCATAGAGTAATTACGTAATTACTCTATGATGTAATTACATAATTACTCTACTTGATTCTGATGTTCGGTTTATTTGTACATATTTTAGTATGTTAACTTAGTTGTTTCAATCGTTAGTTTAGGAACTTTGGTACTTCTTACGTGTTTATTGTGTTTCAGGTCACAGATACTTAACGCATCTAATTTGGACCTGTACGAGCACGGAAAGAAGAGCCGGGATGTCAAGCATGCGAATCGAGACATTAATATGGATTTCCTGAGTGAAGTGACCCATCGCGTAGCATGATGGGTGTTGAAGGTGGGCATCACGCTACGCGATGCCCTGTAAATGACTGCGTTGACTTTTGGTCAATCGGGTAGCGCGATGGACCAGGAGAGGAGACCATCGCGCTATGCGATGGTCCCCAGAATCGTGAAAGTTAGGGTTTTATTATATAACACATTTTGACGACCCGAGATGCCATTCTTCAGCTTCCAGGCTATTTTCAGAGCAGAAAGGAGAGCCACCATCACTTCCAATCATCTCCAAGCATCATACATATCCTACCAGATCATAATCGAAGCCCGAGAGATGCCGATGCGCGGCTAGTTCCTTCGAGTCATGCCCGGGATGTAGAGTGTTGTATATTTCGGTTTTTCTTATGTATTAAGAACGAACTAATTGTAACCATCTTTGATTAATCTATGAGTATTGATTTCTAGTATTATTGTGCACTCAGTCAGTTTAGGTTTATTTCGATCGGAACGATTATTGTGCCAGTTGCTATGATAATTGCTTATAGGATTGTGTTGACTAGTTGAATATGATGAAGCATACGCTTTCCCTTAGTTGAGTCACACTGGCAGGGACCGTTTGATAACCAGTGCCGTGTGTTAGTAAGCGTGGATGCCTAAGGTTTATCTAGTTAGTCAATCGGTGTTGATCATTGATCGTTAATTTGTTAAGTTGCATGAGATAGTTGTCTGTTTAACTGCTTAAATCCCCGGGTGTGAATTGTCTTTGTTAATTGCTTGAAAGTTGTTTGGGTGTTTAATCAATATTAAAATCAACCTTTTTGCTAGTGTGATCAGCACTTCGTTAATTGAAACACTTTATAATGTTAGGAATCATTTTCACTGCACACTGACCACATACTCCTCGTGGTTCGACACCCTACTTACCCTAGCTTACTTAGGTGATTAGGAAACTGAATTAATTGTTTTTGATTAGATAGCGACAGTCTAGCATCAAAATGGCGCCGTTACCGGGGAGTTAGTGCGCTTAGTGTTTTTGTGTTAATTGATTTCTCTGTTTAATTTAGTTGTTATTTTTATTTTTATCGTAGTTTACTTTATTTTCCCATTTTACGTGGGGTGTGTTCCTTATGCAGGTAACAGGTTTATGCACACCCGTTATTCAGGCAGAAATTCTCCGCTGATTTATGAGCCAGAAATCGAACGCATAGCTTGACAGAACCGAGCTCAGATCAGACAGCCAGATATGGAAGGTCAGAACATGAACCAAAATCAAAACCAAAACCCACCACCCGAAAATAATGTTTTCCAACCCGAGCCTAACCCACCAAATAATCAGAACCCACCAAATAATGACCCACCACCACCAATAAACATCGATCCACAACCACAAAATTCAGCCTGACTATCCCAAAACCGAAACCAAAACCATAACAGACCTGGACCATCAGCCCCGAACAATACCCCTCGTCACCGACAACTGACTATTCGAGATTTTGATCATGTCAGTATTCACACTGAAGACGAAGAAGAGGGGGATGAAGAGGAACGAGAGCCAAGAAATGCAGATCAGGGTATTCAGATTGAAGAGTTTGAAGAGGTTGGAGAGGTTCATGAACCGGTCAGAGTGAGAGGTGATAGGTGGAGGAACAGAAACCGAGACAGAGATGGTATAGGAAGATATCGGGAGGAACAGAGACAACCGATTCAGGTTAATCAGGGAGGTTTTGAGGAACCGAGAGCCAGACAAAGGAATTACAGGCCTCCGGTTTAGGGTGTTAACAGTCGGTTCAGACCGGCTATTTTAGATGGTGCATCACCGATTGTCCCACAGGTGCGTCTTCAGGGACAGCCATCATTTAAATCCCATCCGTCCTACATCAACATAGTTCCCCATTTTCATGGACTGGGATCAGAAGACCCGTATTCACACTTGTCAGATTTTTCAGCTATTTGCGGGTCTATTGGTGATGGTACTTATGATCAGGATGAGGTCCGGTTGCGGTTGTTCTAGTTTTCATTAAAAGACAAGGCAAAACACTGGTTCAACTTGCTACCGATGCACAGTATTGAGAGCTGGGCCGAGATGCAGCGGGTTTTCCTTAACGAGTATTATTCGCAGTCGAAGATGAACGAAGCCCGGATCGAGATTCGACATTTTTCACAGTCACCGGGTGAGTTATTTCATGAGCCATTTATTCGTTATAAGGAGATGATCAGGAAATGCCCGCACTACCAGATTGAGTTGTGGGAGTTAGTGAAGTGTTTTGTTGACGGGTTGTCTTACGAGGACAGAAAGTATTTGAAATCGTCATGTAACAGGTTGTTGTTGAACCAACCAAAAGAGGATGATTTAGATTTTCTTGAGTTTATGTGTGAGGATTCCAAGTCAGAAGCAGCTGCTGAACGAAGACGAAAAGTCGAGGTCACCCGATCAGTTGAATCAGCCTCGAGCGAGTCAGACAGAATTGTAGAGTTGGAACGGGAACTCGCGGGTTATCGAAAGGAGAAGAAGAAAGAGGTTGGTAAAGTCGGGGTGAAATTCCCGGTTTGTTCAGATTTTGGCGAGTTGGGGCATAAGGTTGAAAATTTTCTCCGGGTTTGATGATGACGAGTATACCGATGAGGAGGAAGTCAGTTACGCGTACGGGGAGTCCAAGGGTCAAGGGTTCAATTCAAACACTTATCACCCGGGCCTAAGGAATCACCCGAATTACAAATACGGGAACGCGTCGAACCCGAACTTTCAGGGATCCGGTCAGAACCGACAGCAGAGCAGCTACTGACAGGGTGGTTCGAACAGTCAGTATAACAATCGGGGATATAACAGAGATGGTTACCGGGGTAACAGTTCGTCAGGTAATCAGAATCAGGACCAGCAGAAGGGTAGTTCAGGAAATTCAGACGAGTCAGTTCATTCAAAACTCGATGCGTTGTTGAAGCTTGTGACAGATAATCAGAAGGAAACGCAGAGACAGTTCAAGTTAAGGGATAAATCGTCAGAAGCAATGTCGAAACAAATTGGTCAACTCGCAGCAAACGTGGCGAGATTTCAGAAGAATGCGAGCCAGTTACCGAGCGATACCACAGTAAATCCGCAACATGCCAGCTCAAGCTCGAAGAAAGGTAATAGTGTGCACATTAACGCAGTAAGTTTTGTACCTTATTTTGAAATTACCTGTGTTGAAGTTGAGTCGCCACCGCAGTTTGTTGAGGCGGTGGTGAATGATGTTAGTGATGAGAAAGGTGTTGGTCAAAATGAAATGGTTTTCCAAAATGAAGTGAAATTAAAAACAGATGAATTAACTTTTTGTGAAAACTGGACTTGTGAAAAATGTCTAAACGCCAAATTGACCAACACGGGAGATGAGGAGATGGAGGATAATACCACCTCAAGTAAACTCCAAGACCCGGGAGTGCCATTTTTATCAATTCGAATAGGAGATTTTAAAACTGATCGGTAGATCTTGGAGCATGTGTTAGTGTCATGCCTGGCAGTTTATATGATCAGTATGAGTTTGGCCCGTTAGAGAGTGTAAACACCACCGTGGTGTTGGCGAATCAAATTTATACACAACTCCGGGGCATGGTCACTAATGTAATGATTCAAGTGGACGATTTTAGCTACCAGTTGACTTCCTTGTACTTGATTATGCTAAGGGTAATATTAAACAATTTGAAGTCACAGGCAGATTGTTCCTTGCCACAGCACATGCGGTAATTGATTGTGCTGAGGGATTTTTGGGCATTAAGTGTGGGAACCGTGTTTAGTGGTTATTATTGTTCGAAAATGCTACTAACCCTCTTGTTGACAAGTGTGTACCATCGTGCACAAATCAAACAAGAGAGGGATGTTTTGTAACTGACAGGAACGAGCTGAAAGGTAGCAGTGAGAAGAAAGGTTGGAATGAGAGAGGCGTTAATAATAAAGATGGAGAGAAACCAACAGCAAGGAAAGGAATGAGAGTAAAGAAATCGGTGAGTTCTTGGTGACCTTACCGATTTACGAGGATAATTGAAGCATTTGAGGCATTGTCGAGCTGTAGACACGCAATTCAGCGCTGACTGGGACGCAACCGGGTTTGTAATTGTGTTCCATTTTATTTTCTGTTTGTCGAGTTGTTGTTTGACTTTTGTCTCGAGTTTTGTGCAGCAAATCCCAAGTGTGGGGAGGCTTTTGGTGAAGTGTGCATCATGGAGGTTCGGTAAGCATTTGGTCAATTTCACGTCAATCCAGGTACGCATTGCAAATTTCGACTTCGGAAACGTGTTCAGGGTGATGTTGGGATGTTGAAAAGTGACTGGGTCGGAAAATGCCCGACGCAAAAATGGCAAAATCTTTCTGTTCACTGGGGATCATCGCGTAGCGCGATGGCCATGGACAGCTTACCATCGCGCTACGCGATGGTTGCTGGGACAATCTTGACGTCTGACGTCATCGCGTAGCGCGATGACGCCAGATAAGAGACCATCGCGCTACGTGATGGTCTTTGAACCCTAAGCTGACTAATTTTGGGTCGCGTAGCGTGACCCTTACTTCCATGACCCATTGCGCCACGCGATGGGCCATGGATAATCCGAAAAAATTAAAATTAAATAAATAAATAATAATAATAATAATATTCATATATATATACCAAACCACCACCGCCTCACCATCTTCCCTCTCCCTCTTCACCCTCCCTCTCTCTCTCTCTCTCTCTCTCTCTCTGGCCACCGTTCAACCACCACTCACCATCTCATCATCATCACACTCCACCACCATCTCTCTCTTCTCACTACACCCTCCATAACCACCACTGTTCATCCGTCCACACCCTCGCCACCGTCTCTCTCTCTCTCTACCACCGCCTCTCCACCAGCATCCACCACCATATATTTCCCATCACCATACTGTAACAACCTTGATTTTAGGGCCTAATTTTTTTTAAAACGCCTCAACTTATATCGACTTGTGAGAAAATCAAAGTTCAACAATATAGAAAGTAATCGCATAGTTATAGGGAGTATAATATTTACTTATTAAACTAAAAACGAACACATTCGACGTATCATACGCCAACATAAAATTTCTATCATTGCTATGCGGTATATAATAACGTGATACCGTAGAATGATGTAATATTAAATGAAGTATAATATTAATTATTAAGTGAAATTTATGGTTGTGATTATTTGTGTACAATAGTAAATATCAACGAGTGAGTAACTGTACACGACCGACACCAGTAGCGGTGTAATCACGACTACATATGCGAATTAGTATTATATTAATTGCTATGATTGTATGTCATGTTGAAATTACTTGATGGTCTGATTATTAGTGGCTTACTATATTATTTTAGATTGGGAGCGTGGTATAAGTCGCACCGGCTCTAAGACAAGAACTGAATAAATAAATATGAGCACATACTATTTACTATCGAATAGAAGTTGTTACTAAATATTTATTTTAGTTAAACAATGAAGGGAATTATAAAACTCGAAGATGAAACGTCTAGACTTAGCTTGTCAGTTCGCGCATAGTGTCTAACACTATGATATTATTATCAGGATGACTAAAATATTTCATGAACACTTAAGTTTAGTTCGGATTATACATATGAACATCATTAATATTTATAACGAAAAAGATTGTGTAACCAACGAGCGAAGCATTAAACGAGTAAAGGGTTCGTTAGCAGTGTCCTACACTGTTTACATACCGGCATATTCTAGAACTCCAAAAATCAGAATTTATTTATTTATTTATTATTATTAATAATACATTTGGAATTTAATTAGTAATATTAATAGTAGGATGCCCTGTAAATGACTGCGTTGACTTTTGGTCCATCGCGTAGCGCGATGGACTAGGAGAGGAGACCATCGCGCTACGCGATGGTCCCCAGAATCATGAAAGTTAGGGTTTTATTATATAACACATTTTGACGACCCGAGACGCCATTATTCACCTTCTAGGCGATTTTCAGAGCAGAAAGGAGAGCCACCATCACTTCCAATCATCTCCAAGCATCACACATGTCCTACCAGATCATAACCGAAGCCCGAGAGATGCCGATGCGGGGCTAGTTCCTTCGAGTCGAGTGTTGTATCTTTCGATTTTTCTCATGTATTAAGAACGAACTAATTGTAACCATCTTTGATTAATCTATGAGTATTGATGTCTAGTATTAATGTGCACTCAGTCAGTTTAGGTTTATTTCGATCAGAACGATTATTGTGCCAGTCGCTATGATAATTTCTTATAGGATTGTGTTAACTAGTTGAATATGATGAAGCATATGCTTTCCCTTAGTTGAGTCACACTGGCAGGGACTGTTTGATAACCAGCGCCGTGTGTTAGTAAGCGTGGATGCCTAAGGTTTATCTAGTTAGTCAATCGGTGTTGATCATTGATCGTTAATTTGTTAAGTTGCATGAGATAGCTGTTTTTTTAACTGCTTAAATCCCCGGGTGTGACTTGTCTTTGTTAATTGCTTGAAAGTTGTTTACGTGTTTAATCAATATTAAAATCAACCTTTTTGCTAGCGTGATCAGCACTTCGTTAATTGAAACACTTCATAATGTTAGGAATCATTTTCACTGCACACTGACCACATACTCCTCGTGGTTCGACACCATACTTACCCTAGCTTGCTTAGGTGATTAGGACACTGAATTAATTGTTTTTGACTAAATAGCGACAGTCTAGCATCAGATTCTCACAATTAGCATGCTAATTTCATTTGTATTTGATCTAAACCTTATATATATATATATATATAATTTGTTGTAAGTTAATAATATACTTAGGGTTTGATAATGAAAGGGTTTCAAAATTAAATGGGATGCTATAACCCGGTTTAAAAGCTATCTAGGTTTTTTGAGAACCATGACCCACTTATTTTTTTTACTATAGAATTGTTTCTTAATTATAAATAATAGATTTTTAAAAAATTTGATATTAATTTTTTGTATATCCCTATTTTATAGGATATTCATACAAATATTTGGTGAGTTTAATTTTTAATTTAATGAGATTTTATGACCCGTTTAAGGCTATTTGGGTTTGGTGAGACCCATACATGTGAATTCGGGTCAAAAGCATGAAAAACCTTCATTTACAAATAAAGTAATATGGTGGCTTAAGATGATTTAGGAAGTAACTAGAGAGCTTTTAAAGGTTTCGTGTATTTACATATACTAGATTTTATCCCCCGTATTACGGGGGTTGTTTTACATTATTTTTTTATAATATTTATATATGTATATTTGGATTTTAATTTTAATTATTGTAAGAAAGTTAATAATTAATATATTTAAGGTTTGATGATGAAATGGCTTCACAAATAAATAATATGTTATAATCCGGTTTAAAAGCTATCTGGGTTTGGTGATACCCATTACCCGTTTATTTTCTTTATTATAAAATTGTTTCTTAATTATAAATAATATCTTTTTTTAAAATAAAATAGAATATTAATTTTTAGTATATTCCTATTTTATAGGATTTTCACATCAAATATTTGATGAGATTGATTTTAATATAATGAGATGTTATAACCCGTTTAAGAGCCATCTAGGTTTGGTGAGACCTTTACCCGTGAATTCGGGTCAAATGCACGAGAAGCCTTCATTTACAAATAAAGCATTCTGATGGCTTGAGAGAATGATTGTTTTACATTTTTTGTTTTTTAATATTTATTTGTTGGATTTGAATTTTCTTTATTGTAAGAAAGTTAATAATATACTTAGGATTTAATGATGAAAGGGTTTCCTAAATAAATGATATGTTATATCCCGTTTAAAAGCTATATGGATTTGGTGACCCATGACACACTTATGTTTTTTACTATAAAATTGTTTATTAATTATAAATAATATCTTTTTCTTTTTAAATTGGATATTAAATTTTAATATATCCCTATTTTATAGGATTTTCATATGTGACATTCATGACAAAACGAGGTACACAATATTCATTACGTAACAAGTAAACGATAAATCGGTTAATTCGTAGTGCTTAAACGAGTAACCGACCGATACTAATTATGACCCGTATACATACTGAGGGGTCATATACGAGTTATATATATGTTATAGAGGCTAACATATTGATATTTAGGCCCTAGTACGTTTAAAACTCTATAAACGAAAAAGGTTTCGTTTATCGATACGCTATAAGCTTAAACGCAATCGTTAATATCAAAACAAGCATTGTAGCATCCGTTAAGCCGAAAAAGATTTATAAAACACTTATATGACATGTTCTAAGCAATCCGTGAAAATATTTTGGAATTTTACAACGAGTCAGTACGTTTTTCTTATTTTACAAAAATAAGCTGAAAAACACTCGTTTTTACGCTATTTTTTACACCCGAATTAATTTTCTTGCGAAAAACCGAACCCGAACTAAATTTGAAGTGGGCTTTTCAAGTTTGGGCTTGTATAATTAGAGTAATGGGCCAAAACAGCCCATTAAGGGCCAATATAGAGTTCCGATCGGAACCTTTTTCCACCAAACATCACACCTTTTAATATAACTTACACCCTAAGACTTGTTATTCATTCCAACATACTGAATTTTGAAGTCCAAGCAGCTCTAACCCCTGTTCTCTCAACCCCCTTTCAAAACCCTAAGGTAAGATCAAGTTTTGTGAAGATTTAACCAAGTTTGATTCAAATAATTAACATATAAACATGTTTTAGTTAGTTTTAAACATGTTTAACCATCCAAAAACCCTAAAAATCAAGAAAAACCATGTTTTGATGTTAAACATGTTTACAAACCAGGAACATATATTTTTTTGGTCAAAAACGCGGATTAGAACATGAATACAACGTTTTTACGGTTAGAAAGTTCGGTTTGAATCCAAAACCGAAACCCTAATTATCAAGGCTGTTACATGGATGATTTATGCTTGGTTTGATGTTATATGATATGTAGATATACTGAGTTTGCAACCCGAGACCCGGAAAGTCGTTTAAACTAGCAAAATTCATCGAAAACCGACAAGGTAAACCCGTAACACTCGTTTAGGGGCTGTTTAGTATTAGGTTGTGACGTGCTTGTTGTTAGCTTGTGAAAACTTGCAGGGACATTAGGGATCATATAAATGAGTCCCTGTTCAAATTTGGTAATTTTTCGATAAACGGAGAATATTTGGTGAATTTATTCCCGTTTATGAGCGTTTATTTGGGAAAAATAGCTAAACATATTGAAAAATTATGAAACATGGTTTTCGAGTTTAATATGTGATGGTAAGATCACTGGTAAAGTTTGGGAATCATTGGAAATGCCTAAGTATGGTTAGTGCAATCATGGTTTAACAGAATTTTAACAGCCGAAAAATGCACAAAAAGGCATTTTGTCAAAAGAGTTAGGTTCTGGAAATTTTGCAGGGGCTATGTAATAACATTTAGGCCATTTGTAAAAATTATCGGATTTTTCGGAGGTCGTTTGATATAAACGGGCCATTTATTACACGATTATAACCTATTAAATGAATTTTTATAAATAAATAATTAATCATAAAATTTCTGAAAGTATTTTTATAAAATTCTCCATGTCTTAATGTATTTTTACAAAAATTTACATAATTTATATATAAGTACATATTTAGTTATAATTAATCAAAGATTTAAATTATAATTGTTTTAACGAAACCGGCAGTTTTGTGTTTAACGGACTGACTGGTATGTCAAAATGTCAAAAGTGGTCAAATATCATATTTTTGAATGATATTGATAAAAACAAACTTTTTACGAGAATTCCGGACAATTCGGGTGGATTGTGCGCGTTCTGTATAATCAAACCCGTGTGAAAACGGAAACGAACCCTGCGATCAAACCAGACACCGAAACCTTAAAATTCTTTCATAAATCAAATCATTTTATCAATCAATATATTTACTTAAGTTTATATGATCTTACCTAATCCCGAAACGTATAAACGATTAACTGAGCTAGGCTCGGAAAACGGTGAAACTGAGCCAAATCCAGGTTTAAACATTTCATAGTATACAACGTCACAATCTAAGACTATGGTCATGTTCTGGGCCTAACAGCTATACCCAGATTATCTATACAGCCCGACTTAGCTTGAACACTGTACTAGTATTAACGATACGATACCGTTTATAGGAATCAGGCTATAAACGAGGCATTTGACTTACTGATACGTAATTTCTGTGCGAACTACGATAAGGTGAGTTTCACGACCCCCACTTTCTAAACTGTTTTACGAACTTTTGGGGTGAAAAGCATGTTTACATATACTGATATACTTGAAAACGTGTGATGATGTGGATTATCTAAGTACTAACACTTGACAAGTCCCCACAAACACAAGTGATTAACTTCGTGCCGGTGGCGTGTGGATAGTACTATCGGTTTGACAAACCCAACTGTGACAGAGCCGGTGGGGTAAGCCGGAACATATGTAAAACCAGTTGCACATTGTCATTATATATTTACATACTGCTATGTGGTGTTAGACATAGTACATACTTGGGGCAAAATGGCTGTTAAATGCCAACGGGAGCGCATGGGCAGGAGAGGCCATGCAGTATAGCTCGTTTCGGTTTCACTTGTGGCTTAGTATAATGCATCATACACAGACATATATACATACACACTGTAAACTTTACGAACTCGTGAACTGATTTCATTGATACTCGTGAAACTTGAAACTCACCAACTAGACGTAGTTGACCCGTTTTAACATGCTTTTCAGGTAAAGCAAAAGTGGAATGATTTGCTTACATGCTTGGTGTTAGGAAGAAAGTTGAATAGCAGTGAATAGACGCTGATATAATACTGTATAAGAAGCTCGTAAACCGGTTATGTGTTTTTCATCTGGTTTGTAAACTTAGTACCAACCCATGTATTATGATGTAAATTAGTTTATGAATTTCTTTATAAACAATGTTGTTGATACCAGTGTTATCTGTTACATTCCCGTATTACGCTTCCGCAACTACCTAGTCGGGGTGTGACAGAAGTTGGTATCAGAGCCATTGGTTATAAAGAATTAGGATGTCCCTTAGGATACCCTAAGATAACCGTAGGCTCGATTAACTCTTGGAATAAAATAATATTAAATAATATACACGAATGATTCTCGTGATGAACACGAATGGACAAGTGGGTTATTATGGTCCGGAACGTAATAACAGACTTGTTTGTACGAGGAAATTCGAGAAGAAGTCGATAAACAATTGAATAGGTAAAAACAGCAACATATGTGTATAAAATATAATAATAGATAAATATTTGTGTATATAAACGATTATTTGTGCTTATGTGTATAAATACCTGCACGTATCTTACTATGATTAATATAGAAGGATATTATTCTTATCACTAACAATTGTGCAGGAATATGTCAAGAACTACTGATCGTTTACCTAATACCCTACCAACAAGGCCTGAGGAGGAGGAGGAGGATCCGGAAGAAGAAACGGAGGAGGAACCAGAGGAAATAGAAGAAGGTGCAGATGCGGTAATTCCACGCGAGGTACCCGCGGATCAACCCGACTTATCGGGTTATCGTTGTGACACCTATCCCCCTAGGGAATCCCCTAGGAATGTTACAGGACAGGGAGCTACTAGTGCTTATCATTCACCAGTTAGAGCACCCAGATCCCCTACTCCACCTGTACAGCATACACCAGTACCCTCACCTACTATTAGAAACCGTCAGACCGCTCGCATTTCAGTACGTCCACCTGAGCACACTTCTCTCCCACCTCGATCTACGTACCATAGGGGAGAAACATCACGTGTCCAGGTCACTGAGATACCTATTCCTACTTGGGGTTTACCCGCCCCGGTACCCGAGCCACCTCGTTATTCTGATTCAGCATGGTTTGGTTTAGCGACTGATCAGCTTTTAGACCACTCACATTCTATAAATAACCTAAACCTGCATAGACATGATATGCAAGATCACTTGCGGTACATGCAGCAAGAAATCAGAATTGTGCAAAGATCCAGTGCTCACAGCCACGGGCGTCAGGATCGGGCAATGATACTACTAGGGGTATGCTTAGCGGTTAATGCGGCCCTAGTGGCTGCTGTTGTTTGGTTGTGGTTCCATGTTGCAAAGAATAGATAGGACATAGTAGTTTAGCCGTATGTACATAGTCTTTTGATATCCCAAGCAGCATTTTGTTACAGTATGTTGGGCTGACTTGGGAGTTGTTTGTGGTTTAGTACTAATTCAAGCACTGGCCCTTATCGGGTTAAGTCTACATGTCACTTAGTGACAAATTTTGATACGCATATACAAGCGCTGGCCTATACCAGGTTAAGCCTATGCGCTAATTTTGGATGCATATGTACAGTAATGATTATAATTAATACAAACGTGTTTTCTTTGGTATAGTTATGTGTTGTGAAATTATAATATTGTAAAGTTGTGCTGATTATAGTGAAACGATGTTGATTATTATACAATTGATTATTTTATAGAATGGCCCCGAAGAAAACAAACCCTTTGTCTGAGGCGGAAGTGGCCGCAATGATTGCTCGTCAACTACAAGCAGTGATACCAACAATTGTAACACAAGTCACTGCAAGCATACGTGCTAACAATACTGTTAATCAACCTACGAGCACCACCACGGCCACTGTTAATACACCTCCGCCGGACACTAATGTAGCCCCGGGTGTTACTACCCCGGTGAATACTGATAATGTCATAAATAATAATAACACTCTCCCAACTATGAATGTCACTGGGAACCCGGAACCTGTTGTGCACCCTGATAATATCCCGAACCTGAACCCTGTACCGGTTGTTAACACAACTAATAATGATAATACTCGGACCAATACCGATAATAACAATAATAATAACCGAGAACCCCCGCGTCAGGAGTACTCATACAAACAATTTACATCATGTAAACCGATTGAGTTTAAGGGTATTGAAGGACCTGGCGGACTGGTCAAATGGATAGAAAAGACCGAATTAGTAATTAATATCAGTAAGTGTCCACCGAACCGCGTAGTCAAATTTGTTACCAGTATGTTTCTAGACCAAGCGCTGATATGGTGGAACACGGTAGTCCAAATAAGGGGACAAGATGCCATTAATCGTATGTCATGGACTGAATTAAAAACTCTCGTATTAGAACAATTTTGCCCAAAAGATGAGATCCTGAAATTAGAACACGAACTTTGGAATTTGGAAATGAGAGGCACTGATCATTTAAGTTACACAAATCGTTTCAATGAATTGACTCGTTTGGTACCATGGTCAATTATTCCGGAATCCAAGCGCATTGAACGTTATATTTGGGGACTGACCCCAGCTGTGAGAAGTATAGTCTATTCCGCAGCCCACCCAACTTTAGAGAGTGCCGTGTTACAAGCCAGCGTCGTTACTTTTGACCTTACAAAAAATGGTGTATTAAAAGTTCCAGGAGAATCATCCAGTTTGAAACGAACTAGTTATACCTCTAGAACACAAGTGAAATCTCAGAATAAACGAATATGCCCTACAACTCAGGACTATGATATGACCAGTTTCGACATGAAACATGATACATACAAGGGGTCATTTCCGAAGTGTGGAAAGTGTAATTTTCATCATACTGGAAATTGTCGAACGATCATATGTCAGAGAAGCGGAAATATTGGGCATAATGCCCCAAGTGGTAGAACAATAATGAATACTTCAAACCGACAGTTTCAAACAACCCAACCTCGTCGTTCACAAACACCTAGTCACCAACCAATCCGACAACAATCTAATCAGCAAACTCCATCTACAATGAACCCTCATACATGTTATAAATGCGGTAGTAGGAAACACTTTAGGAGACACTGCCCTAATTTGAACCCGGGTACAGTGAGAAAGCAGAACCAAGTACAAGCATCAACCTCCAACACAGCTAAGGGACGCGCATTTGTATTAGGACCGGGTGAAGCGCGTCATGATCCGAATGTGGTGACAGGTACATTCTTAGTTTCGGGTCAGTATGCTTCAGTTTTGTTTGATACGGGCGCCGATAGAAGTTTCGTATCTGTTAATTTCTTACCTTTAGAAAATATGCCGGTTAGTGAACTAACAAAACCATATACTATAGAACTCGCTAACGGTAAGTCTATACTTGTTAACCGAATAGTCCGAGACTGTTCCCTTATCCTAAACGACCACCCATTCCTTATTGATTTACTTCCAGTAGAATTGGGAAGTTTCGATGTTATAGTCGGTATGGACTGGCTATCTAAGTATAAAGCTGAAATTGGCTGTAAGGATAAGACCGTTAGAATACCTCTTTCGAATGATGAAGCTATGATTGTTCAAGGTGAGAAATCTGGTACGGTACTGCCTCTCATATCTCAACTTAAGGCATTGAGATATTTACGCCAAGGTTGTACTTTATACTTGGCAAGTGTAACAGTTAAGGAACCCGAGGAAAAACGAATGGAAGACATCCCAGTGGTACACGAGTATTCAGATGTATTCCCCGATGAGTTGCCTGGTTTACCACCGACCCGACAAGTTGAATTCCGTATTGACTTGATACCAGGAGCAGCACCCATTGCTAAGGCACCTTATCGACTCGCACCTTCTGAAATGCAAGAACTGTCCAACCAGTTACAAGAATTACTGGACAGGGGTTTTATTCGCCCTAGTTACTCACCGTGGGGAGCACCAGTGTTGTTTGTAAAGAAGAAGGATGGGAGTTTTCGAATGTGTATTGATTATCGGGAATTGAATAAAGTGACTATAAAGAATAGATACCCCTTACCTCGAATTGATGACTTGTTTGATCAACTCCAAGGAGCGAAGTATTTTTCAAAAATTGATCTTGGATCTGGTTATCATCAAGTAAGAATTCAGGAAGAAGACGTACCAAAAACAGCTTTCCGAACTCGGTATGGTCACTATGAATTTTTGGTTATGCCGTTTGGGTTGACAAATGCACCCGCAGTGTTTATGGACCTCATGAACCGAATTTGCAAACCTTACCTTGACAAGTTTGTGATAGTGTTTATCGATGACATTTTGATATATTCGAGAAGTAAGGAGGAACATGAACAACATTTACGGGAAATCTTAAAATTATTGAGGCAAGAGAAGTTATACGCAAAGTTGTCCAAATGTGAGTTTTGGCTACAAGAAGTACAGTTTTTGGGACATATTGTGAACCACCAAGGGATCCAAGTAGACCCAAGTAAAATTGAGGCCATTAAGAATTGGCAAGTGCCTAAGTCACCAAGAGAAATTCGTCAATTCTTAGGACTAGCCGGGTATTATAGAAGATTCATTGAAAACTTTTCAAGTATTGCACAACCTCTAACCCTCCTAACTCAAAAAGATCGAGCATATGAATGGGGAGAAGAACAAGAAATGGCCTTCCAAACGTTAAAACAGAAGTTATGTGAGGCTCCAATATTAAGCCTTCCAGATGGAACTGATGAATTGGTGGTATATTGTGACGCATCTCGTAAAGGTTTAGGATGCGTACTGATGCAAAGAAAGAAAGTAATAGCATATACTTCCCGACAATTAAAAGTACATGAAAAGAATTATACGACCCATGATTTGGAATTGGGAGCAGTTATCTTTGCATTGAAGATTTGGAGACATTACTTGTATGGCACTAAATGTACCATCTATACTGATCACAAAAGCCTACAACACATATTCGATCAGAAAGAGCTAAACATGAGACAAAGGAGATGGGTAGAACTGTTAAATGATTATGATTGTGAGATTAAATACCATCCGGGTAAGGCCAACGTAGTAGCTGATGCTTTAAGCCGAAAAGACAGAATCAGACCATTAAGGGTACGAGCACTCGGAATGATTGTTCAAAGTAGCCTAACCGAACAAGTTCGCGTTGCACAAGATGAGGCCTTGAAGGCAGATCAGCTAGAAAAAGAAGAACTACATGGAAATGAAAGGAATTTTGAGAAGAAAATTGATGAAGTATATTATTACAAAAACCGGGTCTGGATTCCAACACTTCATAAACTCCGAAAGCTGATTCTTGATGAAGCACACAAATCCAAATATTCTATTCATCCAGGTACTGATAAGATGTATAAGGATGTTAAAGAATTTTACTGGTGGCCTGGTATGAAAAAGGATATAGTCGTGTATGTAAGTAAATGTGCAACATGTGCAAGGGTAAAGGCGGAATATCAAAAACCTTCGGGAATGTTACAACAACCCGAAATCCCACAATGGAAATGGGAACAAATTACCATGGACTTTGTGACACACCTTCCTAAAACTTCTCGAGGACACAACGCAATTTGGGTAATTGTGGACCGATTAACCAAATCCGCACACTTTATTCCCATCCGTAACAACTACACTACCGAAAAACTTGCTCAAATTTACATCGATGAAATAGTATCTCGACATGGAGTACCTCTTTCGATTATTTCCGATCGAGACAGTCACTTTACCTCACGTTTCTGGCAAGCAGTACAAGAAGCCTTGGGAACCCGAATCGACCTAAGTACGGCTTACCATCCCCAAACCGATGGTCAATCCGAACGAACCATCCAAACCTTAGAAGATTTACTTCGTGCTTGTGTACTGGACTTCAAAGGGAATTGGGATCAACACCTCCCGCTCATTGAATTCTCTTACAATAACAGTTATCACAGTAGTATACAAGCAGCACCTTATGAAGCTCTATACGGGCGAAAATGTAGATCACCACTATGTTGGACAGAAGTGGGTGATACTCAAATTTCAAGATCCGATTTAATTCAGGAAACCACCGATAAGATTCACCAGGTTAAACAAAAATTGAAAGCTGCCCGTGACCGACAAAAGAGTTATGCCGATGTTCGCAGAAAACCGTTATCTTTTGAAATAGGTGATAAGGTATTTTTAAAAGTATCGCCATGGAAGGGTGTTATAAGATTTGGAAAGACTGGTAAACTAGCCCCGAGATACATCGGACCTTTTGAGATTGTCGCAAAAATTGGTCCCGTAGCTTACCGATTAAAACTACCCTTAGAACTGAGCACTATTCACGACGTGTTTCATGTATCGAATCTGAAAAAGTGTTTGACTGATGAAACGACAATAGTACCACTGGAAGATGTTCAGATCGACGAAAAGCTCAACTTCGTAGAAGAACCGATAGAAATTGTAGACGGGAAAACCAAACAGTTACGACACAACAAAATTTCATTGGTAAAAGTTCGGTGGAATTCAAAACAAGGACCCGAATATACCTGGGAACGAAATGACGAATTCCGAAAGAAATACCCACACCTGTTCCCTAGAAAACCGATGACACATTAAATTTCGAGGACGAAATTTCTTAACGGGGGGAGAATGTGACATTCATGACAAAACGAGGTACACTATATTCATTACGTAACAAGTAAACGATAAATCGGTTAATTCGTAGTGCTTAAACGAGTAACCGACCGATACTAATTATGACCCGTATACATACTGAGGGGTCATATACGAGTTATATATATGTTATAGAGGCTAACATATTGATATTTAGGCCCTAGTACGTTTAAAACTCTATAAACGAAAAAGGTTTCGTTTATCGATACGCTATAAGCTTAAACGCAATCGTTAATATTAAAACAAGCATTGTAGCATCCGTTAAGCCGAAAAAGATTTATAAAACACTTATATGACATGTTCTAAGCAATCCGTGAAAATATTTTGGAATTTTACAACGAGTCAGTACGTTTTTCTTATTTTACAAAAATAAGCTGAAAAACACTCGTTTTTACGCTATTTTTTACACCCGAATTAATTTTCTTGCGAAAAACCGAACCCGAACTAAATTTGAAGTGGGCTTTTCAAGTTTGGGCTTGTATAATTAGAGTAATGGGCCAAAACATCCCATTAAGGGCCAATATAGAGTTCCGATCGGAACCTTTTTCCACCAAACATCACACCTTTTAATATAACTTACACCCTAAGACTTGTTATTCATTCCAACATACTGAATTTTGAAGTCCAAGCAGCTCTAACCCCTGTTCTCTCAACCCCCTTTCAAAACCCTAAGGTAAGATCAAGTTTTGTGAAGATTTAACCAAGTTTGATTCAAATAATTAACATATAAACATGTTTTAGTTAGTTTTAAACATGTTTAACCATCCAAAAACCCTAAAAATCAAGAAAAACCATGTTTTGATGTTAAACATGTTTACAAACCAGGAACACATATTTTTTTGGTCAAAAACGCGGATTAGAACATGAATACAACGTTTTTACGGTTAGAAAGTTCGGTTTGAATCCAAAACCGAAACCCTAATTATCAAGGCTGTTACATGGATGATTTATGCTTGGTTTGATGTTATATGATATGTAGATATACTGAGTTTGCAACCCGAGACCCGGAAAGTCGTTTAAACTAGCAAAATTCATCGAAAACCGACAAGGTAAACCCGTAACACTCGTTTAGGGGCTGTTTAGTATTAGGTTGTGACGTGCTTGTTGTTAGCTTGTGAAAACTTGCAGGGACATTAGGGATCATATAAATGAGTCCCTGTTCAAATTTGGTAATTTTTCGATAAACGGAGAATATTTGGTGAATTTATTCCCGTTTATGAGCGTTTATTTGGGAAAAATAGCTAAACATATTGAAAAATTATGAAACATGGTTTTCGAGTTTAATATGTGATGGTAAGATCACTGGTAAAGTTTGGGAATCATTGGAAATGCCTAAGTATGGTTAGTGCAATCATGGTTTAACAGAATTTTAACAGCCGAAAAATGCACAAAAAGGCATTTTGTCAAAAGAGTTAGGTTCTGGAAATTTTGCAGGGGCTATGTAATAACATTTAGGCCATTTGTAAAAATTATCGGATTTTTCGGAGGTCGTTTGATATAAACGGGCCATTTATTACACGATTATAACCTATTAAATGAATTTTTATAAATAAATAATTAATCATAAAATTTCTGAAAGTATTTTTATAAAATTCTCCATGTCTTAATGTATTTTTACAAAAATTTACATAATTTATATATAAGTACATATTTAGTTATAATTAATCAAAGATTTAAATTATAATTGTTTTAACGAAACCGGCAGTTTTGTGTTTAACGGACTGACTGGTATGTCAAAATGTCAAAAGTGGTCAAATATCATATTTTTGAATGATATTGATAAAAACAAACTTTTTACGAGAATTCCGGACAATTCGGGTGGATTGTGCGCGTTCTGTATAATCAAACCCGTGTGAAAACGGAAACGAACCCTGCGATCAAACCAGACACCGAAACCTTAAAATTCTTTCATAAATCAAATCATTTTATCAATCAATATATTTACTTAAGTTTATATGATCTTACCTAATCCCGAAACGTATAAACGATTAACTGAGCTAGGCTCGGAAAACGGTGAAACTGAGCCAAATCCAGGTTTAAACATTTCATAGTATACAACGTCACAATCTAAGACTATGGTCATGTTCTGGGCCTAACAGCTATACCCAGATTATCTATACAGCCCGACTTAGCTTGAACACTGTACTAGTATTAACGATACGATACCGTTTATAGGAATCAGGCTATAAACGAGGCATTTGACTTACTGATACGTAATTTCTGTGCGAACTACGATAAGGTGAGTTTCACGACCCCCACTTTCTAAACTGTTTTACGAACTTTTGGGGTGAAAAGCATGTTTACATATACTGATATACTTGAAAACGTGTGATGATGTGGATTATCTAAGTACTAACACTTGACAAGTCCCCACAAACACAAGTGATTAACTTCGTGCCGGTGGCGTGTGGATAGTACTATCGGTTTGACAAACCCAACTGTGACAGAGCCGGTGGGGTAAGCCGGAACATATGTAAAACCAGTTGCACATTGTCATTATATATTTACATACTGCTATGTGGTGTTAGACATAGTACATACTTGGGGCAAAATGGCTGTTAAATGCCAACGGGAGCGCATGGGCAGGAGAGGCCATGCAGTATAGCTCGTTTCGGTTTCACTTGTGGCTTAGTATAATGCATCATACACAGACATATATACATACACACTGTAAACTTTACGAACTCGTGAACTGATTTCATTGATACTCGTGAAACTTGAAACTCACCAACTAGACGTAGTTGACCCGTTTTAACATGCTTTTCAGGTAAAGCAAAAGTGGAATGATTTGCTTACATGCTTGGTGTTAGGAAGAAAGTTGAATAGCAGTGAATAGACGCTGATATAATACTGTATAAGAAGCTCGTAAACCGGTTATGTGTTTTTCATCTGGTTTGTAAACTTAGTACCAACCCATGTATTATGATGTAAATTAGTTTATGAATTTCTTTATAAACAATGTTGTTGATACCAGTGTTATCTGTTACATTCCCGTATTACGCTTCCGCAACTACCTAGTCGGGGTGTGACATCATATCAAATAATTGGTAAGATTATTTTTAATTTAATGAGATGTTATAACCCGTTTAAGAGGTATCTGGTTTTGGTAAGACCTATACCCATGAATTTGGGTTAAATCAATGAGAGGCCTCCATTTAAAAATCAAGAAATCTGGTGGCTTCCATAAAAGGGGGGAGCGACCACATTGCGACATATAAGAATTTAGGGTCTTTGTTTATATATATTATAGATAAGGCTAGATTTTATCCCCTGTATTACGGGGGTTGTTTTAAATTATTCGTTTTTAATATTTATATATGTATATTTGGAGTTTAATTTTATTTATTGTAAAAAGTTAATAATTAATATACTTGAGGTTTGATGATGAAATGGTTTCACAAATAAATGATATGCTATAATTCGGTTTAAAAGCTATCTGGGTTTGGTGATACCCATTACCCGTTTATTTTCTTTATTATAAAATTGTTTCTTAAGTATAAATATTATCTTTTTTTAAGATAAAATAGGACATTAATTTTTAGTATATCTCTATTTTATAAGATTTTCATATCAAATATTTGATGAGATTATTTTTTAATATAATGAGATGTTATAACCCGTTTAGGAGCTATCTGGGTTTGGTGAGACCTTTACCCGCGAATTCGGGTCAAATGTGTGAGAAGTCTTCATTTACAAATAAAGCAATCTGATGGCTTGAGAGAATGGTTGTTTCATATCAAATATTTGATGAGATTATTTTTTAATATAATGAGATGTTATAACCCGTTTAAGAGCTATCTGGGTTTTGTGAGACATTTACCCGTGAATTCGGGTTAAATGCTTGAGAAGCCTTCATCTACAAATAAAGCAATCTGATGACTTGAGAGAATGGTTGTTTTACATTTTTCGTTTTTTAATACTTATCTTTTGGATTTTAATTTTCTTTATTGTAAGAAAATTAATAATACACTTAGGGTTTGATGATGAAAGGGTTTTATTGTAACCCGTTTAAAAGCTATCTGGATTTGGTGACCTATGACCCGCTTATGTTTTTTACTATAAAATTGTTTATTAATTATAAATAGTATCTTTTTCTTTTTAAATTGGATATTAAATTTTAGTATATCCCTATTTTATAGGATTTTCATATCAAATAATTGGGAAGATTAATTTTTAATTTAATGAGATTTTATAACCCGTTTAAGAGATATTTGGTTTTGGTAAGACCCAAAACCATGAATTTGGGTTAAATCAATGAGGGGCCTTCATTTAAAAATTAAGCAATCTAGTGGCTTCCATAAAAGGGGAAAGCGACCACATCGCGATATACTGGGTTATGTACCCATGTCCTACACAGGTTGAAAAACTTAAATTCTATAAGTGATAACTTTATAAATAATTAAAAGAATGATAAATGAAGTTAAATATTATTTTAAATAAATGCGGAGTTAAATTACAACTACAATTCACAAACTTAAAAATAACTTATAAATCTTTAAATATTTCTTTCGATACAATATTTGATGATACACTAAAAATATGGTAAGAAACTAAGAACTAAAGTAAGATAGTATTATGAGAACATAAAATGTACAATCGGAACAATACGAACCAGTCATCAATGGAAGTTCGATTAGTCGAAGAATGTGCAGTAAAAGAGAATCAATAAGGTTTTGATTGACAATAAATGAACAGAAAGAAAGAGATTACGGTTACAGGGGAAAAGAAGTCGGGCTGGGTTCAGTTAAAGATCCACGTGTTTTTAACAATGAACCCGCTAAGTAAGTTTTAGGAGCTAAAATGTTTCATATATCTGTAAATGTTTTCTTAAACATTATATATATATATATATATATATATATATATATATATATATATATATATATATAGACCAAGGTCTTTGATCCTTGAAGATAAATTATTCTGAGCGCTCGCAAACGTCTGCTGCCAGGACTAAGGATCCAGTATGGTTCGAGGATACTCGACAGTTGTCTTTGAGAATATTTTTATTTTATTATTTTTTTGCAGGTGTTTGAATATGTCTACCGGCTATCCTATCTTTGCGGAAGATGTACTTTTACCAAGTCACCGTAGCTAGTCTTCCGTCGAGTAACGGTCACGAAAGAATGGTGGATGAACGTGGCCTAAATTATAGAAAATTAGTTTATATCTATTGTAAAATCGTTGTATGTATTATTGTTGAACTATGGCTGAACACACACAACACACATAGCTTATTTAGTATTCCTGGCAGAATCATTCACACTTTGTATTCATTCTCAGCCTTAGTTCCAATCTTTGTAATCATTTTTTAGTATAATATAATTGGTAGTGATAGTTTTCACTACCCGAGGTTTTTGTGCCAGAGGTATACTAGTTGTCAAGGGATTTTCCTCGTATAAATCTCGTTGTTCATCCTTTACATTTATTATTTTGTTCATTTAATTCATACAAGCATCAAACCACACAAACGAATTTGGTTACTTGATCCTTAAACTGATTTTTAACCATAACAATTTGGCGCCCACCGTGGGGCCATTTTGCTTTAATCCCAACAATTTCTACCTTTATTCAATTCCTATACTCAAAATTATTACTCAATGGCCTCTTAAGGAAAAGCTGTTTCTACAACTGCTGCTTCGAGTGTTTTGGCTCAAATGTCTTTGCCACCGCTGCCTTCCTCCGTGTATCCCTAAAAGCCCACAACTGTTGCTCAGAAGAAGGAGACCACCGTTTTCTTTGGATCAAAATCCTCTACTGTCTCCCAAACAATAATTACTAACAATGATGTTTCTCTTTTGTATGCGCAGATGAAAAATTACATGGAGCAGCAGAGCAAAACCAACCAATCCTTCACGAGATTGAAGAGATCAAGAGAATTTGGAAGACTACTGAAGACTCAAGTCCCATAATCCCGAGATACTTGACTTCAGCACTCCAGATTTCCCAAGTCAAAGATATCCAGGATCAACTTATCATCAACAGGGATCTTCAGATGTCTTCTAGAAAGGATCCTCTACCCAGCATTCACAAGGATCATCCATCCTTCAGCAAGGATCCTCGAGTCAATACTTAAGATCCTCTAGCCAATTCTCGCAAGGACCCTCCACCTTCTAGTCTGGACCTTCAGGTTTCCATCCAGGATCCTCTGCTCACCAGGTTCAAGGATCCTTAGTCTTTCAACCAGGATCCTTGGGTTTCCGGACAGAATCCATCGTTCATCATCAATCAAGGTCCTACAAGCCCTATAGGAAAGAATCTTCAAAGGAGCCACAATCCAGGACAACTGAGGTTCATGAAGGAGACTTCATACCCATGAAAACCAGTGCTCCAGCTGGACCGACTCTCGACACTGAGACAATATATCTTGGACATAGCTATGGTGTAGGATCTTTTGATCACACAAAAGGTAACCCTGACAATAACATATCTTTTGGCACTAATCATGGTAGTATGCATGATACAGGAATCAATCAAGCGATAGCCCGAGAGTTACAAAAACTCAAGGACATGATATCTAGTGTACCAGGAGTTATCAAACCCATCCCGGAGATGCCATCAGGGAGTCATAACATATCCAGATTCGCTCCTCCAATCTATGATGCTGAAATACCAAAGCGCTTCACCGCCCCTTGCATGAAATTATATGATGGGTCCACTGATCTTGAGGAACACGTTGCCTTATATCGAGAAAGGATGGAAATAAATCCTATTCTAGAAAAGATGAAAGAAGCTTGTTTGTGCAAAGGATTGGATCAACACCCACAGGATCTGCCCTCAAGTGGCTACTAAGTCTTTCTCCTTATTCGATTACTTATTTTTCTCATTTTATTAACCTGTTTAATAGTCAATTTTCATGTAGTAGATCCTTTGAAAAGTTAACTAGTTATTTATATAGGATTGTCCAACCTCGTGGGGAACCCCTTAGACAATTCCTCACTAGGTTTGGGCGAGAGGCCTTGTAGATTCCAAAACCTAGATGTCCTGACTACTGTTGAGGCATTCAAAATGGGATTACAAAAGGACTCTCCATTTTATAAAGATCTTGTTATGACCCCTTGCAGGAACCTAGATGAAGTTTGGAATAGAGCTCTAAGGTTCATCAGATTAGAGGAAGATCAGAGGATACAAGATCAACTGAACACTCCAACAAACAATGAATCTCAAGACAAGAGATAGGGATCCTACTACAGGAACAACAATTCCAAACCATATTCCAATCTAAATAATCAAACGATCAATGTTGTGAGGAAGAAGACGACGATGAAGATTGTCCAAAGATATCTGATTATTGCTTCTCTGTGGATATGGGAGGAGTAATGCTCGCTGTTAGAAGCTTGGGTGATAAAGCAAGATGGCCGAGGAAGAATGAGAAGGCACCTGCCCCTACAGATAAATCAAAATGGTGTGCTTTTCATGAAGACTTCGGCCACATGACAGAAGATTGTATTTCCTTGAGGAAGGAAATCAGTTACCTCCTCAGCAAAGGTTATCTTAAGGAGCTGTTTGGAAGAAAGAAGTCCAGGACCCAGGATCTTGAACCGGTCCCGAAAAGGCTGCTCCACCTCCACCAGATGCCCAAGTTATCAACGTGATCTTCGGAGGCTCTGACATATGTGGAACTTCTTAGTCTGCGGCTAAGAAGCACGCTAAAGAATGTAAATTGGAGAATGGTGAAAGGCCAATCAGGACTTCTACAACAAATTAGCAAAAAGTCATCTTTGTTGATGAAGACGATCGAGTCAATGTCCAGGATCCTCATCACGACGGTTTAGTCATTACTTTGTTTATTTCTAAACATTATGTTCGCAGGATCCTCATTGACGGCGGGAGTTCAGTTAATATCTTCCAGTTGGAAGTGCTCAAAAAGATGAATATTCCAGAATCTGAAATCCTCCCAAGATCCTCAGTCCTTGTAGGATTCAGTGGAGAGACAAAGAGCACACTAGGGGACATAAAACTTCCCATCTCCATCGAGGGAGTAAACTCTGTTCAAAAATTTTGTGTTACTGCTACTTTGTCTTGTTGCAATGTCATTCTTGGCAGGCCTTGGATACATGAAATGAAGGCAGTCCCCTCTACATACCATGTGTGAAGTTGCCTACTCCATGGGGGATAGCAAAGATTGAGAGTGAACAACAAGATGCCAAGGATTTCTATACCTTTTCAATGAAGCCAACAAAGAAGCTAAGGGAAGCATAGCAATTACAGAAAATGAGGAAGAACATCATGGAGACTAGGGAACAAGATTCCAAGGAAGTAGTCTTAGACCCGAAGGATCCTGATGATAAAGTCCTGATTGGAGGTTAGACTCAAGAATCCATCGAGAAGGATCTAATATCCTTCCTACAACGAGGAAAGACAACTTTTGCATGGAAACACAAGGATATGACAGGCCAGTCCATCAAAAAAGAAGGAAGCTTGCCCCGGAGAGAAATGCAATCATCCAGGAAGAGGTACAAAAACTCTTGAAGGCGAGTATGATTAGAGAGATAAAGTATCCAAAATGGTTAGCCAATATGGTTGTTGTTCAAAAGAAAAATAGAAAGTGGAGTGTATGTGTCGATTTTACTGATTTGAATTAGGCATGTCCCAAGGATCCTTTCCCTCTCCCCCACATTGACTCTATGGTGGATGCTACCACAAGGCATGAAATACTAACCTTTATGGATGCTTCATCCGGATTTCAACAAATCCAGATGGAACCATCTGACCAAGAAGACACAACATTTATAACTCCTACGGGCATATATTGTTATATTGCTATGTCGTTTGGTCTTAGAAATGCAGGTGCTACAAATCAAAGATTGGTCAACATGATGTTTAAGGATCAACTAGGTAATACCATGGAAGTCTATATTAACAACATGGTAGTGAAATCAAAGAAAGCCGAAGACCACCTCAAGGATTTAGAAGTAGCATTTGACATCCTTGGCACATACAACATGAAGCTGAACCCGTCTAAGTGTGTATTTGGTGTCAAGGCTGGAAAATTCCTTGGATACTTGGTGACCAAAAGGGGAATAGAAGCAAGATATGTGGCTAACAATTTCACGGCTAAAGATCATATCTTGGATCCTATAAATTAAATGGTAGACGTGCCATATACACAAGTTAAGGCCATTGCCAGGGTAGACTCGTCGTTGTGTGTAATTGCGTCAACGCCAAGGATCGACTTGTTGCCCGTATTGTTGGGCTTGTCCCAACGTTTTATTGGGCTAGCCCCCAAGTTTATTGGGCTTGTCCCCATGTTTTATTTGGCTGGTCCCCACATATCATTGGGGCTTGTCCCCAAGTTGGTTGGACTTAAATCCAACTTTTCTAATTGTTATGTTTTCTTTTAGTTATCTATTCTAACAGGTAATCAATTCAAGACAAAAGCAATAAGGATCAAGGATCCTCTATTCTAGCATACAGATGTTATTTCAAAAGCTATAAGAGTTATGTCATTACTAGCATATAAAGAAGTTGATCCCCGCTTCACCAGTAAAATGTGGACCATCCACCCGGATCAAACCTGGTCAAAACGATATGTCCATGCAGAAAATAAAAGGGAAAGGTGGCTAAGGCTTCATCCCCAATACAGAGGATCCCTCCACCAAAACCACCTTTTATATTGTCTTAAGGATCATATATCATGAGAATTACAATAACCATTATTCAAACAAAAACCATAAGCAAATATCACCCTAAACCTTTTTAAAAAAATGGGCTCCTGCCTTATCTTCAATATTCATCATCGACCATTTAACCTGCTCACTCCTTCACAATGCCACCATCACCATCACCAGCATCCTTGATCTCCACCACGTTGTCCTTAGCCCCACATGTTCCCCCATCATCATTCTTCTTTCCAGCCTCGGCATCTTCACCTTCATCTCCGAACCCAGCAAGTGTCTTCTTCCACATGGCCAAGTTCCAGTTGGTCCTATCAAAGCTGGTATCTTCAGCCTCCTCAGCAATCTTGATCCTGGCCTTCAATACCACCTTGCTGGCCCAAACCTTGGCTTGTGCAGTGACCTCCATCACCTATTCTTGAGCTCGGAAGTCAGCAAGGGCCAGCCGATCCTCCAAAGTATCCTTTTGCACTTGAAGCCTAGCAATCAGGCTATCCTTCAAGACTATGCCGGTTCGATACTTGGCCAGCTCCTTTTCCATGTTGGCCATACTTTCTTCATGGAAGGATTTAACACCAGCCACACCTTGTAAAAATATTACCAATTTAAGATATTACCAAACATCTACACCAATGGATAAAGGATCCTTACCCCAGAGAGTTGGTTGAACAACTGCTGGGCACCATGGACATCAGCTTCAGAATCCCTCTTTCTCTTACCACCTGCCTTGGAACGGGTCATCACAGTCTTTGGTGGGACGAGGCTGGAACTTTTTGCAGTCTTCTTCTCAACGGAACGGAGGAGATCAAGCTTTCCACATCTTCCAACTGGAACTGACCCATGAGATTCCTTGAAGGCTTGCTTCCTGACTTCTGAACACCTACATAAACATAGAGGAGAAAGATAAGTTCTTTTGAATCTATTACTTTCCTATTTATTTAATCACTTTTTGTTGACTATAGAGGATTAACTTCCTTGACATTGTCTCTAAGGAGCTCGCAGTTTCTTCACTTGAGTCGGGTGATGATTCTACACCTACAGTCATGAAGGTTCTATCAAAGGGATCCAAAGCAAGGAACCTTTTTGCTCTCTTGATTCCCCCGATCTGCAGCAAGGCTTGAGAAGTTGGAGACTGCATAAAAAACAATAAATTTCAAGTCAATAAACAAGTAAATGAAGGATCACATATTCTCTGGATCCACAATCCTACCCTTAAGGATCCAACGAGTGGGTAAGGTGTTCCCATTCGGGATGGAGTCCCTCCGGACAAAGAAAAACTGATTTTTCCAGCTCTGATCATTGTGAGTGGTTTTATTCACTGGAAGGAGCTTACTCTTGAATGCGAATATGCTGGAACCGTGGGTGACGAGGGTATACAGGCAAGACAAGGCTAAATTGGTGAAATCAAGGTTCTTTTTTCCGATCAATCTCTCGATGGTATGTAAGGTTCTCCGCATCATCAGCATGGCCTGAATGTAGCTCATTCCGGTGAACGAAAATAAGGTTTCCGTCAGGTCAGGGAAAGGATAGGAGAAGCCAAGTAAGAAAGGAAGTTCTGGAAAACGAACCCAGACTCTGGAAATATGGTCGCTTCTAACCTGAGGGTCATAAGGCCTGAACACGGTTCCATCGGGGAAGCAATGGGAAATACTCTCAATCTCCTCGTTGGTGAACTTACAGACCACAGAGTTTAGGTCTTTGAGAAAGTTTTGGCTGCTAAGTTCAGGAACAATTTCCCCAGGGCTTGAACTGAAGGAGGCTTTCGTGTTTTCTTCGGCATGATCGAGAGTTGTGAGAAAAGATGTAAGATAATGAAGGAAAAAATAGAGAGAGGAAAGAAGAATACCTAAGGATTATCGTCGGAATAGGGCTTTTAATCCGGAGGGGAGGATAGTTATAAGGCGCCTCAAAGCTATAACATAAGGATAATAATGAGTCAGCAGGTGACGGTCACATCATTTTCTCTCTAACGGTTACGATTCAAATTCTTGGGATAAAACATGACAGCTGTTATCCATTCACAGCTATCATATTTGGGGGCATTTGTTGGGACCAAGATCTTTGATCCTTGAAGATCAATTATCCTGAGAGCTCGCAAGCGTCTGCTACCAGGACTAAGGATCCAGTATGGTTCGAGGATCCTCGACAGTTGTCTTTGAGAATATTTTTATTTATTTTTTTGCAGGTGTTTGAATATGTCTACTAGCTATCCTATCTTTGTGGAAGATATACTTTTACCAAGTCACCTCAGCTGGTCTTCCGTCGAGTAACGGTCAAGAAATAATGGTGGATGAACGTGGCCTAAATTATAGGAAATTAGTTTATGTCCATTGTAAAATCATTATATATATTATTGTTGAACTATGGTTGAACACACACAACACACGTAGCTTACTTAGCATTCTCGGCAGAATCATTCACACTTTGTACTCATTCTGAGCCTTAGTTCCGATCTTTGTAATCATTTTTAGTATAATATAATTGGTAGTGATAGTTTTCACTACCCAAGGTTTTTGTGCCGGATTTCCTCGTATAAATCTCGTTGTTCATCTTTTACAATTATTACTTTGTTCATTTCATTCATATTTTGGTCAAAAATTAACAAAGGTGATTTCGTAACCAAATTAGTAAATGGGACTTGGTGCTTTCTTGAAATGAATCGTAAAAATGCTAAAACACGGAGATTTGTTGCCAGGAAAAAACCCGTTATCCTGAGGATAACAAGAAAAAAACCCCGGGTGGTGAAAACTATCACCACCAGTTTATTAAAACAAAATCGGTAACAAGTGGTGGAGCTTCAATTGGATCGTGATTACAGAGTGCGAGTACTAGTAAGTCTCGTGTGCTAAGAGTGTGTGTTGTGTGTTTTGATCTAGAGATAGCTGCCCTATTTATACAAAAAAATCAAGCTAACAATAATGCCTAAAAATCAGGAAAACCTAGACTACTTCTTAATTAGCTATTATTCCCTTATTAAGCACGTTCTATTTAAGGTAGCCGTTTGATTTCCACCTTTCCTTTTTTACCATGTTTTATTTGAAGTAACCCAGCTGCAATTCCGAGTCTTTAGGGAATCATTTGCACGTCTTATGACCTGGTAAGCATGGAAGAATAACGAACAATCCGTTAATTATACAATATATTTAGGATACCTGTTACCTTGGAGGATACCATATCCTGGAATTATCTTGAACATATTGCTTGCTAAGGATACCGTAAATCCGAGCCCTGACAATTGTCCTCAAAATTAACGGTTCACCATCAACTGGCTTCATTAGGAGTGGTGCTGAGGATAATATTCCTTCAAGGATGTCAATGCCCTTTCTTACTTCTCTCCCCATTCTAACTTTTGATTATTCCTCAGGATATCATAGAAGTCTTTACACTTCTCCGAAGATCTTGAGATGAATCTGTTGAGAGCAGCTATTCTTCCGTTCAATCTTTGGACGTCTTTGACATTTTTTAGCGATTTGATATCCAGGATGGCTTTGATCTGCTCAGGGCTTGCCTCTATTCCTCTCTTGGTGACCATGTACCCAAGGAATTTTCCTGCTTTGACCCCAAAATGACACTTGGCTGAATTCAGTTACATGTTATACTCATCCGGGATGTCAAATGTTGTTGCCAAGTCTTTGAGACGATCCTCAGCCTTCCTTGATTTTACCACCATGTCATCTTTGTAGACTTCCATCGTGTCCCCCAGTTGGTCTTTGAACATCATGTTAACTAGCCTCTGGTATGTTGCACATGCATTTTTTAGTCCAAAAGGCATTGCAATATAACAGTATATACTTATGGGAGTCATGAAGGCCGTGTCTTCTTGAATCTGAAGGCTCCATTTGAATTTGTTGAAATCCCTAGGATGCATCCATGAAGGTTAGTAGTTCATGGCCAGCAGTTGCATCCGCCATTGAGTCAATGTGTGGGAGTGGAAATGGGTCTTTTGGACAGGCCTTATTCAGGTCTGTGAAGTCCACACACACTCTCCACTTTCCATTCTTCTTCTGGACTACAACTAGATTGGCTAACCATCTAAGATAGTGGACCTCTCTTATCATCTTGGTTTTGAGTAGCTTTTGCACTTCTTCTTGTATGATAATGTTTCTCTTAGGAGCAAACTTCCTTCGCTTTTGTTGTAGCGGCCTGAAAGATTTATCTATACCAATTTTATGAGTAATTATAGATTTAGAGATACATGTCATATCCTCATGTTTCCAGGCGAAGGTAGAAGCTCTTTTCTTTAGGAAGGATATCAATTCCATCTTAATATCCTCAAGAATACTTGATCCCAACAATACTTTGATCTCAGTATCCTGAGGATCCAAAGATACTTCCTTCACATCCTGCTCTCTAGCTTGTAGGACCTCCCCTGGTTATTTTTGTAATTGCTATGCTTGAGTAGGCTTTGCAGCCGACTTCATTGATGATGCATAGCAAACTTTGGCGTCTTGTTGGTCACTTTCTACCTTGATACCTCCCCAAGGACTTGGAAGTTTTACACACTGATGATATGTTGAGGGTACTGCCTTCATGTCATGAATCCATGGCCTGCCTAAGATCACATTACAACATGACAATGAGTCAATAACACAAAATTTGTGTAGAGAGTTTACTCCCTCTATGTATACTGGAAGTTTGATTTCTCCCAAAGTATCCTTGGTCTTGCCACTGAACCCTATAAGGACTGAGGATTTCGTGATAATTTCCATTTCCGGGATATCCATCTTCTTCAAGGCATCTGTCTGGATAACGTTCACAGAGCTTCCTCCATGAACGAGTATCATAAGCACAAAACAGTTAGCTATACATAAAGTAATGACCAAACTGTCATGGTTGGGATCCACAACGTCACATCTATCCTCCTCATCGAAGGATATGATTCTTTGAGTTGTTAATGTGGAAGTGCGTAGAGGTCTTTCTCTGTTGTCCATCTTCGTTTTTTTGGAACGCTTCTTGGCCGCTGAGTATGAGGTTCCACAAATGGCGGATCCTCCCGAGATAAAGGAAACAACCTTAGCTCTGGGTGGTGGAGAAGGTGCCTTTTCAGGTATCTTGACAGGATCTTGACTCTTGTTTTTGTTTCTACCAAATAGTTCCTTCAGGTATCCTTTGCTGAGAAGGTATCCTATCTCCTTCCGAAGTGCTATACAATCATCAGTGTGGTGGCCAAAGTCTTCATGGAATGCATACCATTTGGACTTGTCTTTGCTGGATCCGGGCTTTTCATTTTTCTTGGGCCATCTGGCCTTGTCACCTAAATCCTGCATGACACATATTACACCACCAATATCAATATTAAAACAATATTCTGAGATTTTAGGATACTCCTCATCGTCTTCGTCTTCTTCCACGACGTTTATCCTGGAGGTATTTTGTTTGGAATAAGGCTTGGGCCTAGAGAACTTCTGTGGAGAGTCTGACTTCCTGTCGGTAGACTCATACTTCGGGATAATCAAACTTCCATGAGCCTTCTTATCATCTTCTAGCCAGATGTATCTTAATGCCCTATTTCTGACTTCATCAAGATTCCTGCATGGAGTCATGACAAGATCGTCATAGAAGGGTGAATCCTTCTTTAACCCCATCTTGAGAGCTTCAACAATAGTTGCCATGTCAAGGTTGGGGATATCCAAAGCTTCCCTTCTAAATCTAGTTATGTAATCCCTTAGAGATTTATTATTAGGCTGAAAAATTCTATATAAGGCACCTGTCATTTTCTCGAAAGATCTACTACAAGAAAATTGGTTATTGAATAAGTTAATCAAATGAGCAAAGGAAGTAATAGTGTTGGAAGGAATACTTAATAACCATTTAAGGGCTGGCCCCGTTAGTGTTGAATCGAACCCCTTGCATAGACAAGCTTCTTTGATGTCGATAGGGATGGGTTGATCTCCATCCTTTCTCTGTACTGAGCTACGTGTTCCTCAGGATCTGTAGTGCCATCGTACAGCGTCATGCTAGGCATCTGGAATTTCTTGGGGATCTCCACGTCGCTTATAAGCCAAGTGAACCTAGATAATTTGTGACTGCCTAACGGAACTTCAGCTACGGGACGGATTATCGCGGGGATATTGGAAATTATATCCTTCATTTTCTGCAATTCCCTGGCTATCTCGGGGGATATCCCCTTATCCTACACAGATGCACGGTTAGTGTATAAATTAGCATTAAGTAAACTGTTACCGAGATTGTGGTTAGGTCTCTAGTATCCTGAGCCTTGACGGCTAGTTCCTCCATTGAGGGTATCCTCAGGATAAGGTGACGTCTGCATAGGGATGTCATCTGCAACATGCATTTCAGAGGACACCATGGGAGATCCTGATGAGAATATGTCGGCTGGCATGGTTGAATGAGGCTGCAGGTTGATGGATTCTGGCCTCGTTGTTTTGGGTAATTCCGAGGATACCGGAAGATAGGTTCTGCAGTATCCTGATTGTTGCTGAGACGGAGTCCTTGTTGGTTGTGTCCCCAAGGATCCGGGATTCTGAAGGATAGATGATCCTGGAGAACCAAAATCAAGAGCCTTGGGCATGATTGGAGTAGCCTCCTACCCTGGTTTTTTATTGATTCCTTCAATCTCCTTCAATAGCCTTGAGTTGGTCTTCTCTTGCTGCTCCATGTGACTTTTGACTTGTTTCATCAAGCAAAAATATTACTGTTAGAGATAACCAGATCTACCCGTGTAGAGGTTCCCGGGTACGATGGAAGTTCTCCTCTGGGTTGAGTGTTCTTCTTCGGGACTGGTGGAGGACTAGGATTAACACTTGAAGCAGTGGTGACCACCGGAGAAAAAATGGAGCTGGTTTTTGGTTGCGAGGCCATGATGAAGGGATGAAAGTAATTGGGAATGAAACAAACGGTTTTGATGGATTAAAGCACCAATAGCCCCACGGTGGGCGCTAAATTGTTTTGGTCAAAAATTAACAAAGGTGATTTCATAACCAAATTAGTAAATGGGACTTGGTGCTTGCTTGAAATGAATCTTAAAAATGCTAGAACACGGAGATTTGTTGCGAGGAAAAAACCCGTTATCCTGAGAATAACAATAAAAAAACCCCGGGTGGTGAAAACTGTCACCACTAGTTTATTAAAACAAAAGTCGGTTACAAGTGGTGGAGCTTCAATTGGATCGTGATTACAGAGTGTGAGTACTAGTAAGTCTCGTGTGCTAAGAGTGTGTGTTGTGTGTTTTGATCCAGAGATAGTTGTCCTATTTATACAAAAAATCCAGCTAACAATAATGCCTAAAAATCAGGAAAACCTAGACTACTTCTTAATTAGCCGTTATTCCTTTATTAAGCATGTTCTATTTAAGTTAGCCGTTTGAATTCCACCTTTCCTTTTTTGCCACGTTTTATTTGAAGTAACCCAACTGCAATTCCGAGTCTTTAAGGAATCATTTGCATGTCTTATGACCTGGTAAACATGGAAGAATAGCGAACAATCCGTTAATTATACAATATATTTAGGATACATGTTATCTTGGAGGATACCATATCCTGGAATTATCTTGAACATATTGCTTGCTAAGGATACCGAAAATCCGAGCCCTAACAATTCACACAAGCATCAAACCACACAAACGAATTTGGTTACTTGATCATTAAACCGATTTTTGACCAACACAATATATACACACACACTAGCTTTATCCACCCCCCCCCCCCCCCGGGTATTATGGGGTTTTCTTTACATTATTCGTTTCTAATATTTAAATAATTTTTAGGATTTTAATTTTATTTATTGTAAGGAAGTTAATAATATACTTAGGATTTGATGATGAAAGGGTTTCACAAATAAATGAGATGTTATAACCCGGTTTAAAAGTTAGTGAGACCCGTGACTCGCTTGTTTTTAATTATAGAATTGTTTCTTATTATAAATATCTTTTTTTAATCGGATATTAATTTTTAGTATATCTCTATTTTATAGGATTTTCATATCAAATATTTGGTGAGATTAATTTTTAATATAATGAGATTTTATAATCCGCTTAAGGATAATCTGGGTTTGGTGAGACCCGTACCTATGAATTTGGGTCAAATGCATGAGAAGCTTCCATTTACAAATTAATCAATCTGGTGGCTTGAGAGAACGTAGGGATGTTTCATTTATATATATATATTTAAGATTAAGATAAAAAAACGATATAATTTATATTAGACAAGTTAAATTATGAAAATGTTTAGTTTATATAAATGCTTATAAATAAACTTAAGTTTTTTAAAAAAAAAAAAATATGTTTGTTAAAGCAATTATAGAAATCATTAAACAAAAATATACATAAAAAGAACATTAAAAAGTATGTATAATTAATAGGAGAGAGAGGTAGGAAGAAACAGTAAGAATGCATAAGAGAATGACATTTTGCAAGAGAAAACACTTAGACTATGCACGAGCTGCTATCAAGGTGCCAAAAACTCTTAATCATGGCATGCCATGCCCCATTGTAAGTGTTAACTTGTGCGGGCTGTGTCCCAAAAAGAAAATATTCATCTTATGTAGGCTATGTCCCATTAAAAGTGTTAACTTGTGTGGGCAAAGTCCCATAAAATTGTGAATTACAGTTTACAAAAATCTAATTATGAGTACTCGAAACATGTTATTTGCTCGAATTATCTCTGCCAACCAACATAAGATGTTTCTCTTTGGTATTTCACATTAAAATTCAACTCCTTATACTATGACCGAGCTTGACTCCTTAGTGAATTTTAAGCAAGGTTCATGGAGCCCCACTCTCAAATCTCAAATGGATTCTTTTTATTCAAATGATCAATGGTATGGTTCATAAATAACTAATTAAAATCTCATAAGGCTATGTGTAAATGTGTAATAGAGGCTTGGTCATATTGAAAACCTAATTAGCAGGAACGAACTATTAACCATCATAATAAACCATAATCCAACTATAAAACCCTAAAATCACTCATATTAATCAATATCAGGTGTATTTCGGGTGATCGTACGGTCTGTCATCACACTTTAAACAATCTTGCAGTCGAAACACCCTGCTTTTACGAAACCTAATATGTGATTCGATTCACTTCAATTGTATTGAAATTAATATGTGACTTGATTCACTTCAATTTTATTGAAACTAAACACCCTGCTTCTATGAAAAAAAACACGAGTGTGATATTGACGTATTCATTCATTTTAAGTTTAACAGAACACTAAATAATTGGCCATTTTTCTTTTATTCATGTACGTTCGTTAAGAAAATGAACATGTTCAAGTTCGTTCATTTAAAGTTGAACGAACGGTTCATGAACGTAAATAAACACAATTAAACGAACGAATTTGAACAAATATACATTATTAACCAAGCATAAATGAACAAAATATCTAACTAATATATTAAAGCAACTCAATTCTCTCCACATCTCCTTAATCTAGCCTGTCCACATAGGACTCCATGTCATCACATTACAATATAAACAATTTCCACATATTCACAATTATTTTTAATCCACAAAATTAAAAACACACACGACCCATTGGACCCCATATTACCTGATAACCCGATACCCAGTACATCATCAGTTTTCATCCTCTCAACCCTAATTGACATCATCAGTTTTCATCCTCTCAACCCTAATTTGTTTATCACTGTCGTATTTCTCAAATCAAATCTTGCAAACAAGCTGATACCAGTTTAAACAACTGATTTGTGAATCCAATACTCCGATTACACCATTGATTCATCGTTGATTTCTTTAACCCTTGGAATCATCATTCATTGTCTCAACCCTAATGTCTGCGACAAGCCAAAAACATCAATAAACACGATTAGTGAATCTGACATCGACGCTCTTGTTGTGTTTTAACAAGATTATAAAAGTCATAAAACCTCTTTTATGATAAAAACGCAGCGGATAATATAGTTTTAAATCTTGTTATTTAGGTGAATATAAAACCGATTATATATGCAAAACCCAAAACCCGGATCCATATACGTACCACATGCTTACCGACACATAAACAACCAAAGGATATACATGCATGCCAACCTTTCAATGATTCAAGAAGGTTGAAGAAGATGATGGTTGAATGACAAGTCTTCAATGGAGAAAACCTCAAGCTTGTATACCCCAAGCTTCCAATAAACACCTTGTTGCTAGGATTTTAACACTTGAGAGATTTCTCCTTCATGTTCTTCCACTTTGGCCGAAATAAGAGAGAAAGAGAGGGGAGTTTGTGTGTATTTTGAGAGAGAATGAATTGGATGGTCAAAATGCACATCACCCCTTAACCAACTAGATCCTTGCATGTGTGTCATAATAAGGACAAAATAGAAGTGGGAAGAGAGGGGGGGTGGCCCCTTCCTTCCTATCTTTCAAAATTCAAAAACTTGTTTTATAACTTATGTTATAAAACTTTATGTTATGTTTATCTTGTAAAATGTAACATAATATAAATAACATGCAAGAGTAATTAGCCTATAGTTATTTAACCAACTTAAATAACATTATGTAATGTCTTTTTTCAAAATATAAATCATCCATATGATTTATTTATTTCACAAGTACAATGTATTTAGAAACCTTTTTTCAAATATCATAAGTGTTAATATTTATTTACTATGATCTATCATTTATAAAAGAATATTATTGGTGCTTGTCTAGGTTGTTATTAGGTACGACCCAACTTGGATCAAAGCGTACTAGTCACATCAATTATAATATGTGTCTTGGGCAGACCGAGTCCAACAGCTCTATCCATTGATTTCAGGATCCTTCATTTGCCAAACATCTGGTAATTTGCTACGCTGAATACGGGTACTCTATATGCACTGTATATTGTTCAACAAAAAAAATATAAAAGGCTCCATAAAAAAATCGTTCATATATCTATTTTTGTTTTTTTCTTGTTTTTGTTTTAGCTTATGTTTTTTAATATTAAACTTTCTGGAAATTGAATGACTTTGCAAGACACATATAAACTGATCTAGGATATATTTTTAGTTCTTCAAGTATCAAGTATCAGTTAAGAACCTCTGGAAATTAAATGAGTTTAGCTTATGCTATTATATTGTTTTCAGTGATTACTCAAATACATCATTTATTTTTGTTAATTCTCCGGTTATAAACAGTAGGGCGTTTAAAGGTGAACTTGTGGTTAGCAATGTGTTTCTTTGCTCAACACCGGGATATGCGACTCGACATAGATGACATGAGTTACGAGGTTAGCAATATATTATTATCTCGTATTATTGCTGATTTATTATTTGTTATTTTTCTTATTCTTATTATTTTCTTTTCCTTCATTGTCTAATAACTAAACTAACAGGAGCTTCTTGCACTTGGGGAAAGAATTGATGTGTTGGCATGGGTGAGTTATTCAATTTACTACTTAGGATGCTCTTGCAATTAAAGTTATTCATGGCCAAATTAAACTGAAATTAAAGTTATTCAATTTACTAATTAGGATGCTTGAATTTTCGATTTACCACATTTATAATAACTATAATTAGGATGCTTAATGCTTAACTTTTCTGCACGTCTAATTTTTGGTAGTTCCAAAAATCAAGCTCGTTATTTTGAGATGAAATTATATGCTTTATTTATAGGTTATTTATTTATAGGCTTATATTATATTTAATAATTCTATTTAATGTATTCATTATTTAATTAAAAGGGAAGTTCCTAAAATTACGATGTTTAACAAAATTAAACATCTCCATATGTACTATATAACGTCCAATGGTATATGCATTCTCCATCCACGTTCGTAGCAATCTTCTGCACTTGAAGCTTTTACCAAGTAAGTTTTTCAACTGTTATTTATAAATTTTATATTTAAACATATTATTTCACTAAAGTATTCTATCATTTTATTCAAAATAGACTACAAAGGAGGTTCAAAACTTTACAATGTTGAATGAAATTGAGGTTCTCAAAACATCTCTGTCCACAGTTAAGGTTAGAGTTTTGAGAGTATGGAGCGTCAAGGGTAACAAAAATGCCAATGAGGACTTCTTGATGGAAATGATCCTCATATATCAATCTATAAGTTTTTAATGATTTTATATTTTCCTTTCTCTTTAAAAATTACTACTCTTTTCATGAATTACTTACACATGCTTCTGTTTTATTATATTATTATTTCATGATAGGAGAATAGAATGCGAGCTACAGTTTTCAAACCCGACATTTTTCGTTTTAAAAGGTTTTTGAACGAAAACTCTACTCTAACAATTGTGAATCCTGGAGTGGGTTTGAATGGTTCCAACTAGACGTGCACAAATCGGGTTCAACTGGAAAACCCGAACCGGTTCGAAATCGGTTTTTCACACCGGGTTGTAAAATGGAACCGGTTCCAATCAAGAACCGGTTCGGTTCCCGACCCGAACCGATGCCCAGATATGCTAACTTTTAAGAACCGGGTAGGGTATGAACCGGAACCGGTTTTTACGTAAAAACCTGTTCCACCGGTTTTTTTTGAAATTTAAATATTATAGCCGTTAGGAACCGGTTCCAACGGCTATATAGCCGTTTTTGATCATTGGAACCAGTTTTTTAACTACAAATAGGTTATTTTCTTACTATAAATAGCAAGGTTTGTTTGTGTACTTGTTAAACCAATTCCAAAACTATAAAACACACTCCAAACCACAATTAACCTTAAACCGACAACAAATGGCAACTAATGATGATGTTGTTATGGTGATCGAAACAACAAGATGCCCCGATGTTTGGGTTCATTACGATTTGTGTCTCATGACCGACTCACATGAGTTGGCACGTTGCAAATATTGCTCGAAGTTTCTTAAAGCAGGGTCCAACTCGACATTACGAAAACATACGAATAAGTATTGTCGAGAGAAAAGAAGGTTGGAAGCTAAAAAAACGGAAGTGGGAGAGTCGTCCGGCTCTACAACCCAAAAATAAGTATTCCCGGTTTAAAACGACGGACTTTGTTTTTTATGTTTTAGTTGTTATGTTTAGTATCGTTTATGTTTTAATAATGTTTGTAATAGTTATTTTTTAAATAAATAAAATGTTCGTCGTTATTAAAAATGTAACAAAAATTAATCATGAGTAACAAAAGTAATTATAATAAAACAAATCAAAACTAAATATTAGTTGAACAAGTTACAAATAATTTTACCAAAACAAATAATTACAACTCTTCTTCGTCTTCATTCTCGTCTTCACCCTCGTCTTCGTTATCGGAAGAAACCCCGTCCTCCGCCTCCTCATCATGAATATGACGCTCTATTGGTATTTCGTCTTCAAAGTTCGCCTTGTGTTGTACACGATCCACCGCATCCAAATGGTCCTTTAGGCAAATGCAAACCTCTAGAGACTCGGGAGTTAGTTTTGTTCTTCGCATAGATAACACCCTCCCACTAAGAGAAAAAACCGATTCGGAAGCAACCGTTGAGGCTTGTACGGCAAGCAAATCACGAGCCATGGCGGATAGAATGGGAAATTCGTTTTGTTTACCTTTCCACCAAGCCAACAAATCAATATTGCGAATTTCGTCGACCGTTGCGCCCTCAACATAGTTTGCTCCACTATATCGACCAAGTTCGCTACTTGGTGTGTTTCCTCTTTGCCTCTTAGATGCCGATTCACGAATCCCATTCATCAAGTTTATAAGTGGGTCATTGCACGGCCTACTAGTTGTTGTTTTTTTCACAAAAGACGATCTCGTGCTTGGACCATACATTTGAAAATAATGGTCATAAAGGTCTTGAAGGTTTTTGTTGAACTTGTCATTCGCTTCCGTCGACAACTTCGGGTCAATCTCGTGCATACCTAAGTTGTCGAATATTTCCTCAATCGTTGTTTCAACCCCATTAACATTCCAATAGGGGTTTAATGCGGCGGCACAAGTAAAGACCGACGGTATGTTTTCAAAATATTTTATGAACTTTTCTTTCATCACCGCAACAATATTTTCGAAGAGTTTGTTCTTCTCCGCAAAGCTTTTAAAAACACAAGACATATAGTACAATTCTTGCAAAACCCAACAACTAGTAGGGTAATAGACTCCCGATAATTTTGTTGTTGACTTTTTGAACACGTCAAGATACTCCAACAAATAACCGACTTGGACCCAAACACTTTCCGGAAACATATCGGCCTCGCGTTCTTCAACAAGATTGTTATGAAAAGCTTGTAAAGTTTGGCGTTGGGCAAAAGCACACTTTAACATATGACAAGTTGAGTTCCAACGGGTTGGAACGTCCCAATTCGGCCCCAAATACTTTCTTTCAACCGACTTGCAATAGTTCTTATATTCAAGATGTCTTCTTTTACCACTTTTGAAGACATCTTGTAACATAAGTCTAAAGTATTTTAAATCACACAAATGTTTTCATTGTCAAGACCTATTTGAACAACTAAGTTGATGATATGTGCAACACATCGGACATGAAAAAAATCCCCGAAACAAGGTGGTGAATATTTAATGATAAATTTTTCAGCCGCCTTAGTATTGTTTGAAGCGTTGTCAAACGAAATCGAAAATATCATATTTCTCAAGTTGTAAGTCGTTATAACTTCATCAAGTAATTCAAACAATTTTTCGGCGGTATGTGGGAACGGGAAGTTTTCAAAAGCGATGGTGCGTTTCATCAATTGCCATGTCACCGGATCAACCCAATGAGCGGTGACACATATGTATGATTCGGGCAACCCGTATGGTGCCGACCAAACATCGGTAGTTAAACTAACCATGGCTTCTAAAGAATGAAAAGACTCGATTAACTCTTTTTTAGCACACTCCCACAACCTGATACAATGACGTCTTAAGGTAGTACGACTTACATGTGTGTATCTCGGTTGTAGAGTTTCGCGAATCAACGACGTCAACTCCGGGTCATCAAAGTGGTGTTGAATAACGAATCAACCTCGTTGAATAACGAACTTTGCCATTCTATCTTGAACTTGAGTCGTGTTGTAACGAAATAGTGTACCATCTTTACCCAAGTCAATTTGATCGGTCGTGCCAATCCCTTTCAACGCCTTGCAATATGGCTTCTCGATGTGCTTTCTCAAAGTAGAGTTGGAATCGTGCTTTAATATTGAACCACATAGTTTGCAACGAGCCTTTTGATAACCTTCGTCATCCACAATCAAATCCCAATTCTTCCATATGTCTTGGTTGCGGTTATGGTTGACTACCGTAACAACCCTTGGGTCCTCCGTAACAGGAACGGGGGCAACAAAAGCACTCTTCTTAGCCTTCTTGTTAGTTTTTTTTTATGGGTGCCATAATAATATTTAGTTGGATGGTCGGGTAAAGGAACGGGTTTGCTAAAGGAGTAGTATTTTAGTTTGTTTTTGAGTTTGGTGGTGAAACAAGTGGTGGAAACAAGTTATATATAGGTTTGGGCATCAAAAACCGGTTCCAACGGCTATATTACCGTTGGAACCGGTTCCAACGGATCTATTGTCTCAAAAACCGGTTCCAACGGCTATATTACCGTTGGAACCGGTTCCAACGGCTAATTGGTGTCTAAAAAACCGGTTCCAACGGCTAGTTTGACTTTTGTTTGACCCTTCAAAAAAAACCCGTCGGAACCGGTTTTTCCAGGTACGAACCGAACCGGTTCCAATTAAGAACCGGGTAGGAACCGGGTTGGAACTGATACTGACATACAAATAGGAGAACCGGGTACGATTTTCGGGTACAAAAATACCCAAACCGGGTATTGTACCAACCGGGTTGGAACTGGAACCGGTTCCAGTTCGGTTCCACCAGTTAGGTTCCGGAACCGGTTTTTTTGTGCACGTCTAGTTCCAACTATAGAATAATTGATTGTTCAAACAAGTTGGTTTTGGGACCAAACACCCATGTCAATCCATGTGAAAACTTTGATGGTCGTATGTTTGGTTTCAAAATAACTTCTTTTCAATCGATAATTAACAAAGAGATTCCTTTAAAGTCCACTGTAGGCATACACGTCATTTTATATTTAAATAATATTTTTTTATATATTTGTTAGATTTTTTTATTAATTATGCAAGTTTGTATCTCAACTAATATTTTCATTTGATTTTGGTAGATGTCATTGGTCATATAGTTCACATCTTCAAAAGCAACGGGTCCAACTTTAAAGACAAAAACAAGTGTACCATGGAGATCTCTGATTTAAGGTAACACTATTGATAACATCTTTATTTAGCATATCTTTAAAAACTGTAGTTTAACTTTGGGTGGATATATTAAATTTTTAAAAGCTAAAATTCCAGAAAAGGGCTAAATTGCTGATTTGAGTGCTCCTTTAGTTTAGCGATGTGTCTGTAAATTGATCTATTAAAGCACATACATATTAATAATATACAGTCTATTAAAGCATGTATCTGTTATAGGATTAGTTATTATCTTTTTAGATAACATCTTTATATTATCAGTTTAGATAACATCTTTATTTTTCTCTATTAATAGGAATAGTTATTGGATATATTAAAGCATGTATATGTTATATTAATTGGAACATATTGATTCGACTGGATATATTATTTTATCTGTTGTCTAAATTATCGATGTATCTGCTATTGGAATTTTAACCTAATATATATGATTTTAACTTTTAATTTCATTTGTTGTTCTTAACGCTTAGTCGCTCATTTAAAAAACAAACGCATTACTGTAGTTTGTAAGTTTATTTCTATGCTTCCGTAATTTTAAGTTCAGTTCAGGTATACACTTAATCATAGAAGTTAACAATATATATAAATTTGTAAAAAGTTCATAAATACAAGAAAACTTTACAAATAAAAGGTTGACATTCGTGACATGACATTATAACGTGTGAAGAAACACTAAGTGACCCGGGGCAGATTACGGATAATCTGGGGGTTAAGTAATGTTTCCCACGAGGATGAGGTCCAGCAGAGAAGGTTTGTTCTTCAGGGGACCTGCAAAACAGACACCGTAAGCTCGTCACTGAGAAGGGGGGGTTCCTCCTTGTGACCACCCTCCGGCGTGAGAATCAGACTAGATTGCTCTGAATATAAGTGTATATTAAGAGATTGCTAGATAAGATTGAGATATCAGATGATGTCCTTACCATTCCAAGGTGTTGGAGTATTTATAGCCGAAGGTAGGTTTCCTAGAAGGTACAGCCGGCTGAATAGTATTCCTGTTCCACCAACAGTGGACTACGCACAGGCCATGCTGGTTGGTGGATAGGCTACGGCCAACAGTAAAGGTCGGCTGTACACTGTTCCTTTACTGCCGGCTACGCACTGTTCCACCAACTGTAGGCTGCGCACGTCCCATCGTAAGGGTTGGTGAGTAGGCAGCGGCTAATAGTGACAAACAGTACTAGAGGGTGCTCCTCCTCGTATTGTTGTCGGTGAGCTGTCACCCAGTGATTGGTTCATGGGCTGTTCTGGTCAAATTGTCTGTTCCGCCCATACCTTATTAGGTATAGTACGAAAGATCTTCCAGAAGCATACGGACTTGCTCATTTAGGCGGGAGTATTCCTGCCTTGCTCATTCCTTCATGTGACTACTGAAGTAGCTAATGCCTTGTGCGTGTAGCCTTGCTGTTAGTGCGGGTAGCCTTCCCTGATGGCTTGTATCCGCAGCTGCGGGAACAGGCGGGGTACTTCACCATTGGGAGGCTTTCCCTGCGGGTACAGCTGGCGTACTGCGCGTAAGGCTCTTTGAGCATGGTGGGTCCTGCTGGAGCAGTTGGTCGTTGCGCAGACGTCCCTGTTCAAGGTGAGTCTTGCGGGTCCAACTGGGCTCTGCTGGGACCTACCTCTTCAAGTCCCCCCAGTCCAATGTTCTTCTCATGAATTATTAATAAGTGAGGTGAACTTTTGGACTTAGCAAGGGGTTTTGAAAAGGGTTTAGTTTTTAGGTTTTCCGTGGTGATTCTTCCCGCGGTTTTCCTGGTGTCACGCAGAAATTCCCGACTTTTCTGCTTGATCTTAGGGTATGAAGCTGGTAGGTTTGTAACCTTCTCGCAAGTCAGGAGCGTTGAGTCCCACTTGTGTGGATTCTCCATGGGGTTTTGATAGTTTTCAACATAGTGATCAATTATGCTAAAACCACCAATTCCATCTTGGAGTTTCAAACAATATAGTTCTCGACGTTCCCGTCATGCGGGGATGTTATTCCCGTTTCCGCAAGCATGGCCCAGAAGATCCTTCTTGGTTTGAATTCCCTGCAGAGTGCTAAGTATGTGAAGGGTTTTGCCTTGACACTGTACCCGCACTCGTCTTACGGTTACTTTATTCCCAAGGTATTCCTGGTGTCAATTCCCTGCGGGTGCTAAGTATGTGAAGGGTTTTGCCTTGACACTGTACCCGCACCCGTCTTATAGTTACTTGGTTACCAAGGTAAGGGGTATTTTCCCGCCTACTTTTGAATCTTTTTTTGAATTTTTTTGAAATTCGAAGAGTTGGTGAAATGATAAGAACAGTCCAAACCTCTGAAACGTCGTGCGACGGTTTCTTCTGACTGTGTCAGGACGTGCAGGAAGTTATGGTGACGTGACAGTACATGGTCATTCCAGACGCTTTTTCAGGCGCGTGGGCGCGATTTTTCGGGCGCGTGGCCGCGAAATTAATGGTACGCGTCCTTTCAACAGCTGTTGCCAGCTTGCTTTTTGCCACGTGTCATAGTTTCATTGCACCTTCGATTTCTCTCTCCTCCGCATTAAATTCATCGCATTAATTGCGATTAGTATATAAAGGGGGAGAGGGTTCTTTGTAATTCACACTTTCACTTTTCTCTTCATCTTCAGAACGATTTCCGGTGAATACTCAACTTTTCAGTCGAGCCTTTTCTCGAAATCGTTTTCTTTCATCTGCAAGATGTCGTCTCGTGATCTCGAATCTACAGCCGACGACAAGAGTACTGCTGGCGAGTGCCAGTGTGCTTTGCCTGTCGATCTGTACCAGTACGTCGTCAGGAAGTTCATGCTCGAGTCTCTCGAGCCAGAGTTTCCTGAACCCCATCAGACAGTGTACGATGCCCCCAGAGGCAAGATCGGGGTATATGCTGCATTCTTTGTTTATGGGAATCTTAGGTTCCCATTGACAAAGTTTGTGTACCGTGTCCTGGAGAGGCACGGTGTGCACCTGACCGAGGTGCATCCGATGGCGATTGCCAAGATCCGGCACTTCGAGTGGGTGTGCCGGATTCTGGGCATTGAGCCCTATGTTGACCGCCTGATGACCTTCTACTCCTGGAGGTGCATCCAGGGGTGGTATACGTTGATAACCCGGATTAAGGGTTTGAAGATTTGCGCAACCGAGCGCAGTCTTCGCTCGTGGAAGCGGGAGTTCTTCTACATCTCCGCTCGCGCCATCCCCCTTGCCATGAAGTTCAAAAATGGGCAAGCACTTCCCAGCCTTCACGCCTCCAACTACGAGGAGGCGGAATGGTTTTCGAAGATATCCCGGGTCCAATCTCCGGTTTACCGGTTTGCGGAGTCCGGGATGGTAATGCTCGGGATGAGCCGGGTGTGGAAGGATGTGGATGCGCGAAAGATCCCGATCGTCCTCGAATACGGTTCGAACTCTGTTCCTTACGGTATGCTTTGTTTCTTTTTGTTGATTTAGAATCTCTTCTAACTTTTTTCCTGTTTATTTCAGAGGGGAACGACTTGCAGTCGCTCCTGCATCCGCGGGAGGCTGACAGTCCCGCTCGGATGGGTACTCGCGCTCTAGACGAGAACGAGTTGCCCATCCTAGAACAAACGGCGGATCGGTTCGTGGAGGTCTACCCGCTAGGCCACGAGATCCTGAGCGCCAGGCGGCCAGGTAAGGCGCAATTCGACCCTCGACCCCTCAATGTTGAAACCTCTGCTGGAATTCCTCTAATCTTATGTTCTGATGAGGAATCCGCAGATGGTCCTCCGTTGGTGCGGAAGAAGAAGGCTGCCGGCGGGAAGGGGAAGGAGAAGGTGGCCTCCACTGCCGATCCGGTGCCTCGGTCTGACTCCGAGGCTGAGAGCGAAGAGGTGGCGGGGAACCCCGGTGGTGAGAAGACCACCGCTCCGGAGGCTGTGACGACTGTCACCTCCGGAGAGCCCCGGATGACGACGGTGAGCGGCGCAAAGAGGCCGGCTCCATCGGGTTCATCCCCGCCTGTCCGTACTTTCAGGCTCAAGAAAACCCGTGAGTACAAACTTCCTTTAACTTTAACTTCATAGTTTTTCCATCTTTAATACTTATCTTCTTTTTGCAGGCGTGGATGTTGACGCATTCCAGGGTGGAGCGCAGAGGAGTACCTCCCCGCCAATGACGGTAGGCTTGGTCAGCCTACCTGAGGCGACGACCCAGGCGCCTGCGCCTACTTCCGCTGGTTCAGTTGCTCACTCCTTTGAGCCGACTGTTCCAGCTGTGATGACGTCACCGCCGGCTGTGAGTGCTATTTTTACAGCATCTTTCACTGAGCCGGCGGTTACTTTTGCTGCGGACTCCGCAACGGCGACCGCGGCGGCTGTTACCATGCCGCCTCCGTCATCGGCCACGACGGCCGATCCTTCAGGTATGCCCGGGGCTTATCGCCAACCTCTGCCTCCTTCCCATCTGCCTGACCTCTTGGATGGATTTCCGTTGGGTTCAGGTGATGGGTTTGGCGGCTATCGGCCTGTTATTGACCCTACAGGTGCGTAGGGTTCTTTTGGTCTATTTTATGTTTTTATCATCTTTTCCTAACTGCCTTATGTTTTTTTTGCAGTGTCGGATTCCAATGAAGTGTATGTTCCACGCTGGAACATCCGCCGAGGAACAACCCTTCGCACACCTATGGAGTGCGTGGAGTGGGCTCGTCACGCTGCTCCCAGTGGTGCGTTGGGGGAAGCCATGGCTAGCTACCAGGAGGGTAGGCTAAGCAATGAGCTTCGGGTTCTCCTGGCCCGGATGCAGCCGCGCGTCGAGCTGCTTTGTCGTGAAAACGACAAATTAAAAGCAGCTCGCCTTCAGGAAGTAGCTCAGGCGCGGGCTGTCCGGGAGGAGAATAGGAGGCTTTCCGCCGCGGCGGCGGAGAAGGAGAAGGCGTTCAAGGCCCTTGAAGTTGAGGTTCAGGCCCGTCTCGAGGCTCGCTCCAAGGCTGCCCAAGCTGTTAATGAACAGCTTCGGCTGGCTAAGGAAACTGCCAGGAACGCAACTGAAAGGGCCACCAAGGCTGAAGCTGTTGCTGAGCCTCTACGCGTGGAGAATGAAGAGCTTAAAGCCAAATTAGAGGCTCTCCAGCAGGCTCATGATGCCTTGGCGATGGAGGACGCGAAGAAGCTCCAAGAGATCCTGGACCAGAGGGGCGTGCTTGACCACACTGAGCGGAAGCTAAAGGGCGTCGAAGAGGCTGCTGCAAAGGAAGTGTTGCTTGCCAACCTTAATAAAAGTGAAGCCGAACGCGCCTGTACCCAAGCTCAAGCCGCCCTCCAAGAAGCTCTGGTTGCCAAGGAATGGCTTCTTCGAGAAGCGTTGTCTCAGGTAAGCTTTTCATGTCTTTACGATTTTCTTTGTAAATAGAAAAGGTTCTGATACTTGTATTTTTTCTTTGTAGGTTGTGCATCGGGTCTTCTCAGAGACGTCTTATGACGATGCTATGAGCGCAGCCCTCAACGCTTCTCATGAGGATGGGGAAAAGGCCAGCTTCCTGCTTGGTCTAGGGTTCGTTGAGAAAGGCATCCCGCCTTCCAACTTCCCTTTGTACAATGTTGATACTGAAGCTGTTTACGACCAAGCACTGAATCAGTATGCCGCCTTCCCGCATCCGGTGGTGGAGAAGGTGAACGAAGTCGCTGCTGCTGATGATGGGCTAGCTAACCTTAAAGCTTTCCTTGAACCACCACGCTCTACTGATGGAGCGGGTCCAAGTGGAAGTGGTCCTGAAGCTTGATTCTGAAGATCCCTTTCCACCATTAGCGTAGATTTTTGCTTTTGTATAGCTATCTTTGTAATATTTGAATTTGATGGAATAAAGATTGTGTTAGTTCTTTGCCTTGTTTATTTTACGCCTGTTTTGATCTAACTTAGCAACTTCTTTAGTACTTAGATAAGTTAACTTTTTAACGTGGTAAATTATAAGTTTGTTTCGCTTCCTTTTTTATGATTGTGCGGGTATGACCGTCACTTACACTTAGTAGGATGGCTTAACTTTACTTATATCTGACCTGCGTGGAAGTTTTCCTCATCTTTTCCTTTGAAATTTTCTAAGTGTTCAGAATAAGTTAACCTTTGAACGTGGTAGATGATAGGTTGAAGTTTTGCTTCCTTGTTCGTGATTGTGCGGGTAAGACCGTCACTTGCACTTACAGGGATGGCTAAACTTTACTTACATCTGACCTGCGTGTAGGTTTTCCTTAAAACTTGAGATTTTTAGCGTTGTGTTTATGCGGGTTTTGCCGCCTTCCACACGTAACGACTTACTTCTTCCCCCATTTATGCGGTGAATACCGGCACATCAGTGTGGGAAGTTCATAAGTATAAAGGTAAGGCTATCAACACATTGTGAAAGGAGAATCATTTCCATTAGAAGTGGCTCTAGGCCTTTTCTTTACAAGTTTGGAATTGATCTACATATAACATTTGCGTAATTGAGCTCCATTCCATGTTCTTGGGATGGGAGTGCCATCGAGCCTTTCGAGCCGGTATGCGCCCTTTCCCAGGACTTCTTTGATAATGTATGGCCCTTCCCAGACCGGGGCCAGCTTTCCTAGGCGTTCTTGGTTCGAAGCCTCGTTGTTACGCAGTATGTAGTCTCCTACATTGAAGTTGCAGAGTTTTACCCGCGTGTTGTAGTACTTTTGCATTTGTCGCTTGTAGTTCTCTTCACGCACTGCGGCTAAGTCTCTGCGTTCCTCGGTTAGCATAAGGTCCAACCGTCTTTCCGCATCATTGTCTTCTGGCTGAATCAAGACTCTTGGTGAGGGTAAACCAATTTCGACCGGGACCATGGCCTCAGTGCCATAAGTGAGGCTGAACGGGGTTTCTCCCGTACTGGCCTTCTTCAGTGTTCTGTTTGCCCAAAGGACGTGCGGAAGCTCGTCCACCCAGCCGGATCTGTGTTCCAAGAGTCTTTTCTTTATGCCTTCGACGATGCTCTTATTTGCTCTTTCCACCTCACCATTACCTTGCGGGTGTGCCACTGAGGTAAAGGTGTGGGTGATTTGAAGTTCTTTCAGCCACTGTTGTAGCTTCTTGTCAGCAAAGTTGGTGCCGTTATCGCTCACCAAATTCTGTGGAAGTCCAAAACGACAAATAATAAATTCCCAAATAAATTTTTTGATATGTTTCGCGGTTGTTTGGGCTAAGGGTTTTGCTTCTATCCACTTGGTGAAGTAGTCGATGGCTACCACTAGGAACTGAACATTTCCTGCTGCTGTAGGAAATGGGCCTGTCACATCGATGGCCCATTTCTGAAATGGCCATGAAGAGGTGACTGGAACAAGTTCATTCTTCGGGCGGTGCGTGTTGGGTGCGTAAAGCTGGCAAGACCTGCATTTTCTGATGTATGCCAGCGCATCCGTATGCATCCCCGGCCAAAAGTATCCCGCGTTGTTTAGCTTAGCTACAACAGCGCGGGGACCTGCGTGTACTCCACAGATGCCTTCGTGTACTTCCCTTAGGAGGTAGTCAGCATCTTGGTTGTCCACGCATCTTAAGAGTGGGCCAAGAAAGTTACGTCTGTAAAGGATGTCATCGATGAGTTGATAATTTAGTGCTTTACAGCGTAGTTTTCTTGCCTGTGTTTTTGACTCTGGTAGTGTACCTGCCGCAAGGTATTTTATTATTGGTGTCATCCATGTTTCTGTACCGGTTTGGATGACACAAATTTCCTTGTGCGGGACCGAAGGTGTCTCGAGGAGTTCAATGCGGATATCCTTTCCTAAGTGGGTGAAGGCTAATGATGCAAGCTTGCTTAACGCATCCGCAGATTTGTTTTCACTTCGCTTGACGTGTATGACTTTGCAGTCGTTGAAATCGCGCATAAGGGATTTTGCTTGTGCGAGGTACAGGGCCATTGTGTCGTTCACGGCCGTGTACGTCCCGTTGATTTGATTGGCTACTAACATGGAATCCACGTGGGCTTTCAAGTGTTTCACTCCCATCTTACGCGCAATTCTCAGCCCAGCCAAGAATGCCTCATACTCGGCTTCGTTATTCGTACTTGGAAAGTCCAGTCGAATAGCGTAAGTGTATTCTTGGCCTGCTGGGTTGGTTAGTTTCAGCCCTGCGCCTGAACCCTCGTTACTGGCTGCTCCATCAGTGTAGAGTCGCCAGACATCATTGATGTCTTGTGCTGGAGAGGGTTGAGCCTCTTCCTGGCACTCTTTTTCCCGCGATGCAGGCACTTCTGCAATAAAGTCGGCCAAAACCTGGCCTTTTATGGCTGGTCTTGGCTTATACTTTATCGCGTACTCCCCTAACTCAATTGCCCATTTGGCTAGGCGTCCCGATAACTCGGGTTTGCCTAGAACGTTTGCAAGTTTGAAGTTGGAGAGAATGGTGATTGGGTGACCCTGGAAATATCGTCTTAACCTGCGTGAAGCGTGTATAAGTGCTAAGACTAATTTTTCGAGGGTAGAGTACCGGGTTTCTACGTCTGTTAAGATACGACTGACATAATAGATTGGCATCTGGATGCCTTTTCGCTCTACTAGCAGGACTGCCCCGGTTGCTCTATCTGTTGCGGAAAGGTATAGGATTAACTCCTCTCCCGCTTTTGGTGCTGTGAGCGTTGGGAGTTCGATCAAGCGTGACCGAATCTCCTGAAAAGCTGCTTCCGCTTCTGGTGTCCAGCGGAAGTGCGTTTTCTTTAAACAGTTTCTCAACGTTGACACGAAGGGAAACGACTTATCCGCGTGGTTTGCCAAAAAGCGATTAAGTGCCACTAGTCGTCCATTCAGTGTCTGAGCCTGTTTGATGGTAGTAGGTGATTCCATTTTGATAATGGCTTCGACCTTTTCAGGGTTCGCTCTGAAGCCATCTTTAGTGACGATGACCCCCAAGAACTTCCCTTCTTCCATTCCAAAGGCACACTTGCTCGGGTTGAGCTTCATGTTTATCTTCCTGAGCGTGTTGAAAGTTTCTTCGATGTCTTTCAACATCGCTTCTGGGTCAGGGCTTTTGATGACCAAGTCATCCATGTAGACTTCCAAGTTCCTCCCAATTTGGGCATGAAACTGGTTGGTCATCAGGCGTTGGTATGTGGACCCGGCATTCTTAAGTCCGAATGGCATCATTTGATAACAAAATGTGCCATCGGGCGTCCGAAAAGCGGTTTTGTCCTGATCATCAACGGCCATGTGGATTTGATGGTACCCCTTATACGCGTCCAGGAAGCATTTAAGGCGGAACGGTGCCAACGAATCCACCTTAAGATCAATTTCAGGTAACGGATAACAATCTTTGGGGCATGCTTTGTTCAAGTCCTTGAAATCTATGCACATGCGCCATTGTTTGTTATTCTTCGGTACCATAACGGGATTTGCAACCCAAGTTTGATATCTACTAACGCGTACGATGCCTGCGTCAAGGAGTTCCTTGACTTGGGTTCTACACGCGTTAGTTTGTTCTGGCTCCATTACTCTGCGCTTTTGTACGATTGGCGTAACAGCCGGATCGCATTTGAGCTTATGCTCTGCCTTACTTCGGGGTACACCAGTCATGTCAGCTGGTGTCCACGCGAAGATAGCGTTTTTCTGTAATAAGCGCTTGAGTAAGGTGCGTGTGGGATCAACAACTGTTGGGCCAATGGAAACGGCCTGGTCAGGGTACTTGCCGTTGAAGGCCCATCTTTCTGGCTCGGTGATGGTTGGTTTAGCCATCTTTGGTTTGGGTTTAGATGAGACAGATGCGATGCATACCTGGGGAATGCCGGTGATCATCGCTACACCCTCAGCTGTTGGCCATCCCATCATGCCGTGGACTGAGGATACCACGGCGTTGAATCTTGCCATCCCGTCTCTTCCGAAGAGAATGTCGTATGTGTGGTGTGGCTTCCTCATTACGACAAAATCCACGTCTTCTGTGCGTGAGTGATTCCCGTCCGTAAGAGTGACGGGGAAAGATAGGATGCCCAGGGGGGTGTTTGTGCTGCCATCGAACCCTTCCATCGAGGCGCAGATCGTTTCCAGGCGCTCTTTGTCTTCGTCATCTAGCTTGTCGAAGAACTGCCTGTACATCACCGTTGACGAGGCGCCGTTGTCAGCAAGAGTGCGAGAAGTGATGTAGTGTCCCAGCTGGCTTTTGATGACGATAGGGCCTTCTTTGCTGGGTCCTCCTGGCACTCACGGGAAGCGCACCTCAGCTTCCTTCCACGCACATGGTTCTGTCGTTCGCCTTTTTCTTCCTCTGATCTTGCCATGAACCATGTTGATGCTGATGTCAACGGGCTTTCGTCCGTTGCCTCGGTACCGGTTGTCGTTCCTTCCTCCCTTCATGATTGATGCCACCAGGTGTGCCAGTCTTCCATCCTTGACGAATGCTTCAACAATATCCTTCAAGGATGTACACTCTTCCGTACTATGACCTTTGGTCCCGTGGAAGTCACAGGATTTGCTCTGATCCGCATTAGGTCGCTGCCGGATCATTGGAGCTTTTGGCCATGGTAGCTTTTCAGTGGCAAATATCTCCGTGACGCTTTTGGTGAGTGGCGTCCACCGGTGTTTTTGGCTTGAAGGGTGTGTGTGATTTCTTCCGCCAACAAGAGGGTGAGAGCTGGATGAGGTGTCAAAGTTTACCCTTGACTGCCAGATACCTAGCTTCCTCTTTTTGTTCTGCCGGGCGATCCGAACATTGTTTTCTCTAGTCCTCTGCGTGTAGAGGTGTGTACTCTGGGGAAGATCCCTTCCCAGCTGCTTCTCCGTCTCGGCAAAGCGCTTGGCCGCCGTCATGATGGCATCCCATGTTGATGGCATGCCATCCTTACCCGTCAATGTGCGGATAAGCTCTGGGTATTCAGCGCCCTGGATGAAAGCGGCGCGAACAAGATCTTCACTTATGTTGCCGAGACTTAGCTTTTTGGAGTTGAAGCGAGTGATGAAGTCTAGTAAAGATTCATCCTCCTCTCTAACGCAGTTGAGGATCGTCCACTGTTCTTCAGTATATTTCCTCTGCTGGCTGAAGTGCTGGCTGAACTTGTTCTGAAAGTCCGCCCAATCATAAATGTGGTGGACCGGTAAACGGTCGAACCATGCCCTGGCCGCTCCAACCAGAGTCATCTGGAACATATAACACCACGTGGGTTCCGTCCAGTTACTGACGGTTGCCCCCGCAATGAATCTGTTCAAGTGGTCGTCTGGGTCGGATAGACCATCGTAAGTGCCAATGTTGGACATTTGTTTGGCACTTCTCGGGGCGATTGCTTCCGCAATGTCCCTTGCGAACTTCGACTTTCCTGCATTTGTAGCAGTTGGTCTAAAGGTTTTGGAGAAGTCACGCGGGTTTCTCTCCGCATTCGTTGGTTTAAAGGCTTCCCCAAAATTCCTTTTTGGTTGGAAGTCCGTTTCCTTACGCTTCCCTTTCGCCTTATGGCGAGGGTTTGCGTCGGTATCGGATTCTTCCCTCTCATCGTCTGAGTACTCGCACTCACTGTTCATATTGAGATGTTGGCGAGTACTGCCGAATTCATCAGCCTGTTGAACTGAACGCAAGCGTTCATCCAATTCAGCTTGGAACTCTTTCTGACGTGCCTCGGCCCACGCCTTAACTTGATCTAGTGTTTGGCGAGGGACCCTCGTTCGTTTTTCCAACTGGGCATCAGTGAACCCCAGTGGAATATTTACTGCACTTGCCCCGGCTTGGGTAACCGGGGTAGTGTTCGTAAGATTTGTATAACCGCCGGTGTTCCCCCCAGTTGCTGGGGTTGTGGTTACCGGGGTTTCTTGGTCGATTACTGGCCTTTGGACCGGAGTAACGTTAACCATTTCTTCAGAAATTTTGAAAAAACTAAGGATTAGTTCTAGCTTTTATGCACGGATGGCGCCAATGAAGAAACACTAAGTGACCCGGGGCAGATTACGGATAATCTGGGGGTTAAGTAATGTTTCCCACGAGGATGAGGTCCAGCAGAGAAGGTTTGTTCTTCAGGGGACCTGCAAAACAGACACCGTAAGCTCGTCACTGAGAAGGGGGGTTCCTCCTTGTGACCACCCTCCGGCGTGAGAATCAGACTAGATTGCTCTGAATATAAGTGTATATTAAGAGATTGCTAGATAAGATTGAGATATCAGATGATGTCCTTACCATTCCAAGGTGTTGGAGTATTTATAGCCGAAGGTAGGTTTCCTAGAAGGTACAGCCGGCTGAATAGTATTCATGTTCCACCAACAGTGGACTACGCACAGGCCATGCTGGTTGGTGGATAGGCTACGGCCAACAGTAAAGGTCGGCTGTACACTGTTCCTTTACTGCCGGCTACGCACTGTTCCACCAACTGTAGGCTGCGCACGTCCCATCGTAAGGGTTGGTGAGTAGGCAGCGGCTAATAGTGACAAACAGTACTAGAGGGTGCTCCTCCTCGTATTGTTGTCGGTGAGCTGTCACCCTGTGATTGGTTCATGGGCTGTTCTGGTCAAATTGTCTGTTCCGCCCATACCTTAGTAGGTATAGTACGAAAGATCTTCCAGAAGCATACGGACTGGCTCATTTAGGCGGGAGTATTCCTGCCTAGCTCATTCCTTCATGTGACTACTGAAGTAGCTAATGCCTTGTGCGTGTAGCCTTGCTGTTAGTGCGGGTAGCCTTCCCTGATGGCTTGTATCCGCAGCTGCGGGAACAGGCGGGGTACTTCACCATTGGGAGGCTTTCCCTGCGGGTACAGCTGGCGTACTGCGCGTAAGGCTCTCTGAGCATGGTGGGTCCTGCTGGAGCAGTTGGTCGTTGCGCAGACGTCCCTGTTCAAGGTGAGTCTTGCGGGTCCAACTGGGCTCTGCTGGGACCTACCTCTTCAACGTGGTATTAAATGTTTTAGCTAATTTGCTTCTTTACATGAAATTACTGTTAACATAATTTTCTAATTATATGTTAAGACATTCGTTACATGCAGCTACTTTGCTGATTTAGTTTAGTGAATTTGCTTATAGCTTCAGATTATTGTATGTTGATTTGATTTATTCTACATATAAATTTTTTTTCATGTATCTATTTTAGACTTTTAGTAATACTTGCAATCTCTTTAATTTCATGTTTTTAATTTATAATATGTTATTTAACATCTATGTTTTTTTAGTGGAAATTGTGTTTATCTTACACTCTGGGATGATTATACTTCACAATTGTCTAAATACGTCATTGATCATTTTGAGGAAGGCAAGACAATTATTCTACTTCAATTTGGTAGAGTAAAGTATTATACCGGTTCTAATAGTAAAGGTAATTATATTTATTCTACTTTAATTCCATTATCTTCCAAAATTATCATCTTCAATATATTATGTCATTCTATAATCTTTAACTAGGTTAATAACCCGTGTAATGCGCGGGCTGAATAAAGAATATAGTATCAATTAAAAAATGTTTATATACATTGTATAATTTAGGAATGTATAACAATTTCTCATATATGAAGTTAAATATTACATTACATATAAATTTGAAAAATGATTAAATATAAAAATTATTCATAAAACCTTCAATATCTCATTGTACATAACATATGTGGTTTTCCCATATTAATTTTTAATGGTACGGAAGGATAACTTTAAAGTTTTAAAATTGTAAAATAAATCAATAGTCAAGCCAAGTTTAACTAAATTTTCATATAAGGCAAATTCTAGGTATTTATATGTACACACGCTCGAAAATAGACTTTTAATAGGTTAGGCATATGTTAGTTGTTTTACGCAAATCAAAAGAATCTTTATAATAATAATAATATTTTGAAATAAAGTATTTAAAAAATTAGTTTAAAAGACGTAATAAATAAATAAATAAATATTAAACTTTTTTTTATTTCTGGAAATCACATTAAATGAGAGTTAATGAAAATTTAATTTAGGAATTTTAAAATTAATAATAAATATAGCAAATTAATTTAACAGATTTAAATAGGGTTTAATTTTAGAAATAGCTTATGTGTCATACTATGTGGACACTTTAGAAAGATGTCATGTGCCCATATTGTTTTGCTTTAATATATTAGTAAGATTTTTGTAAAGAAAGTTTCTGTCTCCAATTTCTTTGGATCGGATGTGAGCCGAATGTTTATCAATAACTACTTATTTGAAATTGAAGAACACAAAAACAGGTATATAACAATTAGTGTCTGTTTTTTATCCTAAATATTTTGATTAATATTTTTTAATACGTTAATTTTATGTAATAACATAATTTATCATCAGCGGATTGTTTGGATTGCTAAATGGAAATGATGTCAACATTTGCAGACCAATTCCAGTGAAGTTATTGTCATCTCTTGATGACGAGTTTTTGAAAACAACATCTTTCTATAATATTTGCGAGATTTGCACAATACTCGTGGTAAGTTAGTGGTTAAAATTTTTAAAGTCTCCTATTTATCTCTTATACCCTATTGTATATCGATTAATTATATTGTTACTTTTTTACAGCCAAAAAGTATCATTTTGCTTGAAACAATAAAATTAAGCTATATGTCCGGATACAGATTGTTATTACATTGGGTGTAGCACTTGTAGTCGTAAACTAATTGTTAATGTTGTTGAAGGTGGCAACGCTTATGAATGTAAAAATACAAGATGCAATGCATTAGGTGTCGTCCGTACACCTAGGTATATAATTCCTTATAGTTTGTTATTAAAATTTATGTGATGAATTTCTTTGGTTTATAATGTTAAGATTTTTTTAACTTTTAATTAACGGATATATCAAACTTATTGTAGGTATAAGATAAAGATAAGGGTGCAAGATTCCACTAGAGTTGTTTCTTTGGCCCTCTTTAATAGAGATGCTAAGTTGCTGATTAACAAACCAGCCAGTGATTTGGTTGCTGAAGATGAGGTTTGCGTTGATTAACTTGTGGAAATTATTTATTTAACATATATAATTTTTCTTTGTCTATCGTGTCTTCGCTTTTCTTCTGACATGTCTTTTAACTTTTTTGGTTAAATTTACTACAGAATGGGATTGCAAGGGGTGGATTTCCCTTTAAGTTGAATAGTTTGTTAGAAAAGAAATTTGCTTTCAAGGTTGGCATTGCCGACTTCAACTTCAGAAACAATGTGTAAGACTATGGGATTTCCAAGCTTACTGATGAACACGGAATTATTTCACAAATTGAGAAAAGGGTTTTTGTTCCTCTGGTAATTATCTTAAATAATTAGAACATAATTATTTTGTATTATTTTTTTGTTATACTTTAAATTATAAATTTTTACCTTACCATTACAAACTTCAGCCATCCGATTCCGATTCGGTTACTTTGGGAGCATCTGTTTTAGAGCTCCATTCAAGCGATTCTCTTTCAATTAAGGTCCATATAGTATCTATGTATATTCTTCTTAAAAAAGATATATAATAAAAAGTTGTCTAAAATGTTTATCCTTTGTTATCTAATTTTAATAACAGCTTTCTGATATTTGTGAAAATCAAACTCCAAGTTCTAATGTCGATGCTCATGATGAAACAAACAATAACAAGGGATCTATTACCTTTTCTGATGATAGACTCAAGAGGAAACTTGTGGACGTTTTTGAAGTTGACGACGAAGCTAGGATGTCGGCAACTAAGGTTAAGGCAGCGAGTGTTGAAGACAAGCCTACCACCAGTGATGCAATTCTTAATGAGGGTCTGACACTTTTAACTCCAAAATTGGATAAGGTGGAAAAGTGAAAGCTTAAGATTTGGTAATAGATACAATGAATTGATTTCATTGTTATCTTTCAAGATTTGGAGACTTTTTGGTTTTCTTTGTTTCATTTGGTTTTTTAGACTGATTTTCTATGTTTCTTGGATTGTTGGAATATTTAATCCATGTTTGGATGTTTGCTTTTATTTAAGTTTCAAATAAAAATCATGTTTGGATTTTTGGCTTTATATATTGGATTTTTGGATTGGATGTTTGGCTTTGTGTATTGGATTTTTTGGATGTTTGGCTTTATATTATCCTTTGGTTATAAGCTTTTAAAAAACTGGTTGCGTTGGTATTATAAGATATACGAGCGTCGGTATCATAAAAAATAATACCGACCGTGCAAAGAGTTATATACATTTTAATGAATTTTAAACGTTAGTTAATATTGCATTAAATAGATGTATGTGTGTGAAGAATTCCTCTAATTATTCTATGAATAATTTCATAAAAAATTAAGGAGTGGCATAAACAGTATAATATATTTAAATATGTTATTGATTGCTTCTCATTTCGTTTACAAAAAAAAAATATCGAAATGAGCTTTAAGCACTAAAGTCAAATAATGATGCACAGGTGTTTTTAGTATTTATTTATCTCTTTTCATTTTATTAAATTAATCTTATATGAATCTAAATTTTTAGCCGGTAAGCTTTTGACCAATAACATTTGGAAATATAAAAAAAAAATTCAAACATATCCATTTTGGTAATTAATTTTCAAATCACCTATTTTAGAAAATATTTTTTTCCTTAACCCTATTTTGGTAATAACTCATTTTTAACAAACATTTTATTTATAGTAATTTTGTATTTTTTTATAAACAATTATAATCCCTAAATCTGATGGCTAGACAATAAACAATAAACACAATTAACCCCATTCGGTCTGTATTTTTATAAACAATAAACACAACTAAATATTTAATAAATTTACATTCATCCGCTAATTATGCATTATATTTGTGGAATATATTTTATAATATTTTTGAGTTACTGTCTATGTTAATTATTATAATTATAATATTATAATTCGTTTCATTACGTAATTAGAGGCTAGAATTATTCTTCCCCTTACTGTTAACCTAAAATTATGCGAAATATTAGCCTTACTATTCGATTATGCAATAATAATTATGTAATATTTGGAGTTAATATGTTTATTATGAATTAAACTTAATTATAGGAGTTAATGTGTTAACCGAAAATAAAGATATTTGGAGTTAATGTGTTAACCGAGAATGTGTTTGTTTTGCAATAATTATGCAATATTAGCCTTAATATTTGGAGTTACTGTTATATTTACAATATATGCGTTAACCAAAATAAAGATATTTGGAGTTAATGTTAAACGAAATGTAGTATGATTTGCAATAATTATGAAATATTAGCCTTAATATTTGCGGTTACTGTTACATTTACAATATATGAAATATATGAATTGTTTAAAATTTGAAATTGAAAATATTAATTAAGTCAAAAGTTAATTTATAGTATACCATATTTGAATATTTAATAATTGTTATCTAAAGTAGTAAGGATTAAATTTTTCCATGATTTTCATAATTAAAATCTTTGAACTTATCAAATCTCCTTTTATATTGCCACCATAATTGTAGGCTTTTTTTTTTACTCAATCCTCTTAATTATGATTTTTATATCGTTTATATATATATATATGGTGAAGTTATAATAAAAAGTGGAGTGTGTCTAAAAAGTGTAAGAAGTAATCTGTGCGTTAGGTTTGATGATCTGATGGTCCAGATGAAAAGTGTGTTTTTTAGGCGGTGTGTTTTTTTTTTAATTCTTGTTTTATAACACTCTAAGGGTATATTCGTCAAGTGTGTTATATTATATTTGGAAACAAATTAAATTGCAACACCAAAAACACATCGTAATCTATATTACAATGTGTTTTAAAACACAACACCAAATATTAATCTATATGTAGAAGACAACATCAAGAACACCAAGAACACCATAAACAAAAACACAATTATATATATACCATAAAAGATAAAAAAAACTCTCTTTCTCTCTCTCTCCCATCCATCAAAACCCACCACCATTGTCACCACCCACCTCCACATCACCAGCCGCCACCAACCTCCGGCAACCATCATCACCGGGGTATTCACCGCCTATCACCACCCCTCATGCCTATCACTAGGGGTGTTCAAATTCAGATATTCGGAGTTTCGGATAGTCAATTTCACTATCCGAATCCGTATCCGAAATTTCGCATTTCGGATATCCGTTCCCATAGTGAAACGGATATCCAAAAAATTTAAAAAGAAATATTGAAGTATTACTAATAATGGCTTTGCATGCCGAATATGTAGTTAAAAAATCTTCTAATGTTCAAGATAATGGGTGTAGCTTGATAATTATCAAGCTACACCCATTATATCTTATAATTACTTCCAATATCCTGTTGTTGGTAACACACGGGTTCCAAATATGTAATTTTTATTTGATTTTCACATTTTTAATATCATATAAGTTTGACCAGAACATAAACATTCATGATTATTACTTCAGGTAATTCAAATACAGTAGATGGTACTTGTCAATATAATATCCATGGTTTATCTCATATTCCAAATTCATATCCTCATACAAGTTATTCTTCATTCACTCCTTATGTCCCTAATATGTTCATATCATATTGTTACTTTTATTTTATTAGTTTGATTTTAATTTATCACATTTATATCTAACTTATATTTAATATGTAAACTGTAACAATTAATCGGATCTTCAAGAGTTTGCGAAATATTCCTTCATCAAATGAAGTCACAAGTATAGAATCTAATAAAGAGAATGTGTCTCCATCAATAATAACAACTATCAAATCTGCTAATTATTAACATCGGTTAGTATGTAGAAATTTTTGTATTTAAAGTCTTATATGTATATGTTTTAATGTTTTAGTTAGTTATACTTGGTTAGCAACCCGTGTGTTACACGGGTTGAATATAAAAATCATTAAATAAAACCAATTGTAACATTACAACCTAAAAGGTTGAAAAATCCACCACCAACAACTCCTGGATACTGCCCCGACCATCGCCACCTGGGAACTGATTTCAATTGACGGAAACTTACAATTCTCGGTTTTAACTTGTGGTAGAGAGTGAGAGTTATCGTGGTGGTGGTTGTCAGCCTCTCCGGTGACCCTCAATCGTCCAGATCTGCATCTCCGGTGACCAGCATCACTCCTAAATCTAAGGTTTGAGTTTTGGAAAATTGATTTCTTTCATCCATTGCTAAAATTCATCTAAAATTATGTTTCATCCATCTTCGGTGTCGCCGTTTTCGTTTAAATCTCCAGCCAAACCCACCATATTCACTATGATTTCCATTTTGGTTCTTTGTTTGATTGATTAATGTGTATAAACATATACAAACAAATATAGATACTGAGACAGAGTAGTCGGAAATGTGTTCTTTCTTGTCACCGTCCACCGCAAAGTGACCAGAGTTTCAGATGTGGATGTTGGAGATGCCAAAAGAAAATTATTGTTGTTTTTATCTTGTATCTTTACATTTTGTCCCCTGAATTTATGAAAATGTTCATTAAAGGTATTAATTAGTTGGTTAAAATAATAAGTAAATACAAAGGGCCAAAATACCCCTCCCTTAACGTTAAAAAACTAACAGAATTAACGATTAGGACAATATTTGCAAATAAATGTAAAACCTCAAGGGTCCAGTTGCAAAAAAGAAAATATTTAAATGAGAATCGTATAATCTACCAAACCTCGAAGACGTTTTTGGTATTTTTCAATGTTTTTAAAGTTGAAGTTGGTACAATTTCATGCTTATATTTAAAGTTTACATTTGTATAAATATAATATATATTTAATTAGTTTACTTACATTTGCTTACTTAACTTTTTAGTGTTTTTAAAAAGTATCTCGATTATCATCTTCATATTGTTTTCAACTCCATAAGACTGTTAAGAAATATAATAGAGTGTTACCCCATCTACATTATTCGCAAACCGACCTGAACCAACCCAACCCAACCCAACCCAATTTAACCCAAATGTTTTAAGTATCTCCATAATCATCTTTATATTGTTTTCAACTAAATAAGACTTTAAGAAATATAACATAGTGTTACCCGACCCGACCCGACCCAACTCAATTTAACCCATGTTTTCAATAAAAAAAAACTAATTTCACTTTCATCAACATATACAACCCAATTCAACCTAAATTTTCACTCTCATTCACAACCCAATTCAAACCAACTTTTTGGTTAAATAAATATAGTTTATAATTCTAAAATATGTAATTTTGTAGTTAACCACTATTAAACCTATAAGAATTTTTTAACCTGTAAAGAATAACCTTAAAAATGTATAGGTGGGAAAATATAAATATAGGTCATTGAGAAGATGACAGCTGTCCTATTATGGTTTCCTTTAATATAAAGTGTCGATTTTTGACATACCCTTTTGTGCATATTTTTAATATTTTTGTTTGTATTTGCAGAGAAAATGTGTTTGGCAGGTGTAAACTCTTCTGCTTCCAAACAAAAAGAAAGACGATTAATGTTAGATGGGAAGCGATCTGGTTCAAGGGATTTAAACAAAAACGCATCACAAAATTCATCTTCAAGTATTTGACTTTCCCTTATAAGTATTATTTAACTTTGATTATTTTTGTTATTTTTAAATATATAAAAAAACTTACAAGTATTTCAAAATATTATTTAGGAAAAATTTTGATCTAATTTAATTGGTAGCTATTTAAAAAAAAAAACTATATCAATACTTAACTATTATTTTTGTCATTGTAATCAGGTCGTCTTATCAAATCTAACGTTAATGTTGCTGCAAACACGCCTAACACGTTGAGATATTCTTCTCGTGTTGTTAATGAAATTGTAGAGCCATCAACAACCTTTTGTAAAAGGCCAAGAAAGCTAACCACTATTGCACCTATATGGATGTCTGATTTAAATGAACATGCTACAGTTGTTGGTGATCAGATTGTTATAGATGTTTTTAAAGGGATATCATCAGGTAATTTTAATTTTATAACAGTAAAAAGAAGATTGAATTTTATATATATATATGTGTGTGTATTACTTTGATCAAATATTATTGTATATTTATACTAAGTAACTTAAACTTCTTTTCTTTTTAACTTTATGTAGAATATGTTGATCATGGTAATCAATCCGGTATGTGTCCAAGTTGCAATGCATTGTTGTGAAAAGCTGAAGTTAAGAGAGGGAAGAAGAGTAACGTTGGTGGAGGTTTTTCTCTATGTTGTTATAATGGCAAAGTTGAACTTTCGGATGTTAGGCAACCTGATGAAAGTTATATTCAATTATTTCGTGGTCAAAGCACGATGAGCAAGTATTTCTTGAAAACAAGACGTTTCAATTCAATGTTTTCGTTTACGACTATGCGTGGAAAGATTGACAATTCTCTAAATAGAGGAAATGCTCCATATACGTTTTAACTTAGTGGTGAAAACTATCATTGTTTTGGAAGTCTTCTACCATTAGATGGGCATAAACCTCAGTTTGCTCAACTTTACATCTATGACACTGAAAACGAGATTTCAAATTGTCAGTGTTTTTAGGTATTAACAACAATACTAATAAACATTTTTATTATCATATATATGTTTTCTAGTTTTTTAATATATGTATCGTTTTTTTTAGTGACACTAAAAAAATGGTCGATGATCAAGAAAATGATATAATTAATTATCTTAAGACGATGTTAGATTCACATAATCATTTGGTTCAAGCGTATCGAATGGTACGTGTAACATCTAGGAAAAACCCACATTTATTTTGGGCTAAAGTTGTCAACTTTAAAAGTTGAAGGATTAAAAATATCTTCAAGATAAGTCATGGGAAAAATGAAATGAGAAAAATTTAGTATTCTTATGTTAGGGAAGTAAGGAAATCCATCCCACATGGAAAGACGGAAGAAAGTGGAAGCATTCCACATGGGTATAAATAAGGAAGATAACTTTCATCCCACATGGAAACAAGGAAAGAAATGGAAGCTCTTTATAAGGAAGCAAGTTTTCATAGTAATATTCTTATGTGGCTAATCACTCTCCAATGTCCTAACGGCGGGTGCGAAGCACCCGACGCGCAAGCACACGGACACGGACTCGGGCGATGGGCGTAATGTGGTGTTTTGATGACGCAGCAACACGTGTCGCAACGGGGAGACACATGGCAGACGCTAGAGCTGACTCAGCAGCCACGCATCATTCGCCTGACGTCGCGCTATGCGATAGTACCCAATTACGGCTATAAAAGGGGAGGCTCACGGCATTTCACCTCACACCACAAATCACACACTTTTACATACACTTAGTCTCATGAATTGTGCCGACCTCGTGGAACGTGCCAAGCTCCGAAACTCTGACAGTCTAAGCTCTAGTACGCGATATAGAGTAGCAGTGCCACTCGATCAGTTATAGGCATTTAACTCCACATAACCGTGAGAGGTAGGGGTTCTGATTAAATTATTATTTTATTATTATAATAGCTTAGACCATAGTTAGGGATTTAGCCCGAACCTTGATTACTGATAAGCATAATATAACTTTTCATAAGCAAAGGTTATAGTTAAATATTGTTTCTTCATTATTAAGGAACGTAATCATTTACATGCAAAGGGTATAGTTAAATAGTATTTCTTAATAATTAAGAAATATACTGTTCACTCACACATGTTATAGTTAAAGTAATGTTTCTTCATGAAGAAGAAATCTGATATAGATGTTTCTTCCTGAAGAAGAAACCTAATATATAATTAATAAATAAACAAAGGGACTGAAAGTCCACATGTTTTGTACAAACAAACGATTTGCCAAGGTTAAAGCTATACAAACAGACTACGGGGTCTGAAGCTAGATCGTTGATCTAGATATTTATAGAAATTTTAATCTCGTACTATAGGTCCGAGATAACAATCAATCAGAAAGCTGAAATAAGAAATAGGAATCAGTAACAGAAACTGATTTACTTACAGGGGTCAGTATCCGAAACTGATCATATACAGGAATCAGTGTCAGAAACTGATTACAATCACAAAAGGTGAATACGCCCTAAAAGTTTACAACTCTTTTAGAGTCTGAACTGTTTGCATAGGATTTATGAATCCTTAAAACTTTGTGTTACAATAATAAGAAACGGGCATACTCAGATTAAGAGTATACATGTGTCTGGATCCATTCATACATGGTGACTCAGAGTTCCCCGAGGCCATGCATATCATCAAACACGCCTCTGGAAGTCTACGGACTGTTCAAAGAAATGATATTCTGTATATGATTAATTGTAGATGTACTTAGGGTAATTTTAACCCAATTGAGTTGGGTGCCTAATTAGTATTGTCACAAAGGTATTATTGTTGTTTTCACAATGGTATTAATACTGAGTCAACATCATTCACCGGCTGTGTGCTGACGTATTTTCCCCCCATGTTTCAAGGAAATTGTAAAGAATAAAAACTGGTAGGCAAGACAGACTAGAAGATTAGGGACATAGTCATTAGAGGTGATCTGATGGCTCAGATATTTTAATCAGAATTTAATTAAAGAATTATATTTAAAAAGGGTAGGTTATTTTTTGAATTATCAAATGGGTATTCAAATCCCCGGATTTTCAATATAATAATATTTTATCTGAAAAGACTTCTGCTAAAAAAACCCGCAACTCTGATATATTTTCAAAACAGATACCAACTAACGGGCGTCGCACCCAGGCCCTAAGTCGGGGTGTGACAGTACGGGATTGTTTTTAACAAAACCCACAAATGGATTTGAAGTTGCGTATTATTGGAACAAGATAATATGATGCAAGAACTTATAACTTACCATCTGCTTCTGAAGTTCCCTGCTTTAATCGTTGGGGATATTGGTGATGCTGTTGATAACAGAGATATAATGGTAACAAAAAATGTGGTTCATTAAAGTGTATCAGTGAACTTCATCCATCATATGTTCCTCTACAGTACCCGTTGTTCTATCCTTTTGGTGAGGATGGTTATCAGGTTAACATACTTCATAAAAATGTTACGTCTTTATCTACAGCCTCACGTAAGAAGGTTACAATGCATGATTTTTATGCATATCGGATTCAAGATAGGCCAAATAAATTTTCGGTGATGTTAAATGGTAGGCGTTTGTTTCGGAAGATGTTAGTTGATGAATACACCATTATTGAGGCTCAAAGGTTGCATTATATTCTCGCTAAACAACATGATCTTAGGTGTGATACGTACGAAAGTTTACGAGGTATTCAATCAACTAGAAATAGTGATCTTTCTACAGTTGGTCAGTGTGTTATTCTACTTTCCTCATTTACCAGGGGAGCACGATATATGATGCAAAATTATCTAGATGCTATGACCCTTGGTAGATGGTATGGCTATTGTAACACCCCGGCTTAAGCGGAAACGCCCGAGTGTGATGTACAGATTGATCAAACACACGTGGCACAATTAAGTGACCATAATAACATTAATTCATTTAATAAGTCAAGTAACACAAGTTCGAAAGTAACAATACAAGTTCAAACCAAAACATAACCATCACAATAGTTCTTTTATTGAAATACCCTGAGTAATCTAAGTGTCTTCAATACTTCAACCTCTAATCACGGTACCTGTAACATATGTATAAAATATGGTCAGCTATAAATATAGCTGGTGAGTTTCCACAGTTTAAATACGTACATAAAAACCATACAATTCATAGACATGTGATAAACGAGCAAGTAAGTCCTTTCCAGTTGGTACAAACCAACGTACTTGGATAATCGCGCAAGTAAGGTCCTTTCCAATTGGTAACAACCAACGTACTTGGATAATGAGGCCCTTTTCCACTCGGTACAAATGGACCAGAGTGCAAAGGGGGGCGTATGATCATACTTAATGAGGCTTCCCAATCGTGCAAGTAATATTCGTGCAAGTAATACAAGTAACACACAAGTCCATATACGAATTGTAGTTTTGTAATAGAAGAAACAATGCTTGAATTTTTCATAAGGATACATATGCTACCCCAAAACATTAAAAAATTAAAAAGGATGGTGAAAAACTCACCTTAGTAGTTGTAGTGAAAAAGGAATAAGAATAACTTGAAGGCGTCAAAGGAAACCGAAGCGGTCAATCCGTACGAACTATAAATAAGAATAAACACGATTTTAAACGGGCTATTCTAACGGGATTCTAAAGTTGATTAATTGCAACGAATAATTTTTAGAATTTAGTCATTATTTTATAATTTTATTACGAATCTTATGGCTCTTAGATTATTATATTATTATTTATGTTTTAACGACGACTTGGTTATTAATACAATTTAAGCACTTTAATGGCGAGAAAACAAAATTTATATGTTCGAAAAGCTTGAACTATTGTTTATAAGTCGAAAATATAATTGTTGCTTTAACAAAACGATTTTTAGAGAATTAAAGTTTACTTTGCAATTATTAAATGATTTTTAATAGCGGCTTATGAAAACGAGAAACTTGGTTTTTAAGGGTGAGATGGTGAGTTATATTTTATAGTTAATTTACGTAATTTTTATTTAATTTAAAAAGACTTTTATGATTTATTATGATTTTTAAATGATAAAAAATATTATATTAATAAAACTGGTTGAAAAAATAAATAAATAAATAAATAAAGTGTCTGACCCGGGTGGGTTTCGAACCCAGGTCTCTATGCTGCAAGTTCTGAGTGTTAACCAAATGGCCTGGGTCTCATATTCGTTATGAACATGGTTTTAATTATTTTTATATATTATTAGTTTTATAGTTATATAATAATAATAATAATAATAATAATAATAATAATAATAATAATAATAATATAAAAGAAAAAAAAAAAAACAAACACGCTTGACCCGGGTTTCGAACCCGGGTCTGCTGTTTACAACACAGTGAAGTTAACCAGTTGGTCTAAGTGTTCATTCAGTTTGAGCTTAAAAAAGATTATATATATATAATTACCAGATTCATCTTCTTCATCTTACAAGAACATAAACCCTAATTTTCCAATTGGGTTTCTGTTCCATGTTTGTTTCGGTAAGTTTAGGGGTTTTGTTTATTGGTGTAACGGCATTAA